>NW_012110363.1:2491273-2509562 GCF_000951045.1 Mandrillus leucophaeus | reverse complement strand
ATGGGGAGGGGGGAGGGGGGAGGGATTGCATTGGGAGTTATACCTGATGTAAATGACGAGTTGATGGGTGCTGACGAGTCGATGGGTGCAGCACAGCAACATGGCACAAGTATACATATGTAAGAACCTGCATGTTATGCACATGTACCCTAGAACTTAAAGTATAATAATAATAATAATAAAAAAGAAGAATTCTAAGAACAGCAAGAGAAAACATCTATTCAGTTGAAAAGAAACCCCCATCAGATTAACAGTAAATTTATCAGCAGGAATCTTATAGGACAGGAAAGAATGAGATGATATATTCAAAATGCTGAAAGGAAAAAAACAATCCTAGCCAGACGTGCTGTACCCAGCAAAGTTATCCTTCCTAAATGAAGAAGAAATAAAGTCATTGCAGACAAGCAAAAGCTGAGGTAATTCATCATCAATAGATGGTGAATTCCTACAGAATTCATCATTCTCTACAAGAAGTGCTTAAGGGAATAAGGGAGTCCTATACCCAGAAGCAAAAGGATAATATCTATCACCATGAAAACACATGAAAAGATAAAACCCACTGGTAGAGCAAACACACAATCAAGGAAGAGAAAAGACTCAAAAATTACCATACAGAAAGCCATCACACCACAATGATAAATAGGAAGATATACAGAAGGAAAAAATATAAAAGTAATCAGAAATTAGTTAATAAAATAAGAGAAATAAATATGAATAAAAACTTTGATTGTAAATAGATTAAACTTTCCTCTTAAAAGTTATAGACTGGTTGGGTGGATTTTTTAAAATGAGCCAGATGTATGTTGCCTACAAGAAACTCATCACATCTGTAAAGATAGATAGAATAAAATAAAGGGATGGAAAAAGATATTCCACACAAAGGGACACCAAAAGCAAGCATGAGTAGCTATATTTATAGCAAATAAAATAGGCTTTAAGTCATACACAGTAAAAAGGGAAAAGACCATCATTATATAACAATGAAGGGATCAGTTCAGCAAGAGGATATGACAATTCTCAATATATATGCACCCATCACTGCAGCTCCCAAATATATGTAGTAAATAGTATTAGATTTAAAAGGTGAGATCGATTATAAAACAATTGTAGTTGAGAACATCAACAACCCACTCTAAGCATTAGACAGATCATCAAGACAGGAAATTCACAAAGATACACTGGATTTAAACTGTGCTCAGACCAAATAGAACTAACAGACATTTACAGAACGTTTCATCCAACAGCTACAGGATATACATTCTTCTCATCAGCACACGGAACATTCTCCAGGATAGATCATGTGATAGGACACAAAACAAGTCTCAACAAATAAAAAATTAATTGAAACATATCAAATACCTTTTCAAACCACAGTGAACTAAAACTAGAAGTCAATAACAAGAGGAATTTTCAAAACTGTATGAAGACATGAAAATTAAACAACATGCTCCTGAAAAACCACTGGGTAAAGGAAGGAATTAAAAAGGAAATAAAACATTTCTTGAAACAACTGAAAATTAACACATACCAGGACAGACGCGGTGGCTCATGCTTGTAGTCCCAGCACTTTCGGAGGCCGAAGTGGGTGGATTGCTTGAGGTCAGGAGCTCGAGACCCGCCTGGCCAACATTGTGAAACGCCGTCTCTTTTAAAAATACAAAAGAAAAAAAATTGCTGGGCATGGTGGTGGACACCTGTAATCCCAGCTACTCGGGAGGTGGAGATTGTAGTGAGCTGAGATCGAGCCATTGTACTCCAGCGTGGGCAACAAGAGCAAAACTCCATCTCAAAAAACAAACAAACAAAAAACAAACAAACAAACAATAAACTACAACATACCAAAACCTATGGGATACAGAAAAACCAGTGGTAAGCGGAAAGTTTATAACAACAAGCATCTTCATCACAAAGTAGAAAGGCTTCAAATAAATGGTCTAACAATGCACCCAATAAACTAGAAAGGCAAGAACAATACAAACCCAAAATGAAGAGAAGAAAAGAAATGGAAGAGGCTGAAGTAGAACTAATGAAACAGACTAAAAAACATTAAAAAGAATAATTGAAACCAAAAGCTGGTTTTCTGGAAAGATAAACAAAATGGATAAACCACAAATTAGACTAACCAAGAAAAAATAAAAAGACCCAAATAAAAAGAAAATCAGGAATGAAAAAGGAGGCAATATAACTGATACCCCAGAAATACAAAAGACCATCAGAGACTTTTATGAACAACTATACACTCATAAATTGGAAAACCTAGAGGAAAATAATACATTCCTGGATATAAACAAGCTAGCAAGATTGAATCAGAAATAAATAGAAAACCTGAATATATCAATAAAAATCATGAGATTGAAGCAGTAATAAAAAGTCAGGTCTGGATGGCATCACTGCCAAATTTTACCAAACATTCAAAGAAAAACTAACATCAATTATTCTCAAACTCTAGCAAAAAATTGGAGTAGAGTGAATTCCAGACCAGAATTATCCTAATATCAAAAAATGGCAAAGATGCAACAAGAAAATAAAACCACAGGCAATATGCCCAATAAACATAGATGTAAAAAATCTCAACAAAATACTAGCAAACTGAATCCAACAGCACAAAAACAACAACAACAACAACAAACTACAGTGTGGTCAAATGGGATTTATCCCCATGATACAAGAATGGTTCATGATAGGCAAATTTATAAACATGATGCATCACATCAACAGAATGAAGAACGAAAAACTATACAATCATCACAATAGACAGAAAAAAATGATAAAATTTACCATCCCTTTATGATAAAAATTCTCAGCAAACAAGGCATAGAAAAAAATGTACCTCAATATTTTTTTTAAAAGCTATATGTGATAAGCTCACAGCTAACATTACACTGAATGGGAAAAAGGTGACTGTCCTTCCTCTTAGACCTGGAACAAGACAAAGGTGCTCACTTTCACTACTCTTATTCAATATTATACTTAAAGCCCTATCCAGAGCATTCAGGCAGGAGAAAGAAGTAAAAAACATTCAAGTCAGAAAAGAGGAAGTGAAATTGGCTGTCTTTGCTGATGATATGATCTATTCAGGAAAACCTAAAGACTCTACCAAAACTTTGACCAGATAAATAAATTGATTAAAGTCACAGAATATATAATCAACATAGAATAATCATTAGTGTTTTATACATTACAATGAGCTAGTTGAGAAAAAATCAGGAAAATAATTCATTTACAATAGCTACAGAAAATGAAATTTCTAGTAATAACTTTAATCAAGGAATTGAAAATCTCTACCATAAAACTATAATCCAGTAATAAAAAGAAATTAAAGAGCATAGAAAAATTGGAAACATACTCGATATTCATGGATTGGAAAAATTTATATCATTAAAATGACCATACTGCCCAAAGCAATTTACAGATTCAATGCAATTTTTATCCAACTACCAATGCCATTATTCACAGTATTAAAAAGAAATCCTAAAATTTGTATGAAACCAAAAACAGCCTTAGTAGCCAAAACAAGCTGGGCAAAAAGAACAAAGCTGGAGACATCACATTACCTGATGTGAAAATGTATTATATGGCTATAGTAACAAAACAGTATGTTATGGTTATGTAAACAGACACATAGATCAAAGAAAGAGAATAGAGAGTTCAGATATAAATCCATGTATTTACAGCCAAATTGTTTTTGATAAATATACCAACTACATACATTGGTGAAACCATATACTCTCTTCAATAAATATTGCTGGGTATATTGTATAGCCACATACAAAATAATGAAACTGGGCCTGTATCTCTCACCATATGCAAAAATCAAATCAAAATGGATTAAAGTTTTCAACATAAAACTCAATACTATAAAACAACCAAAAGAAAACATAGGTAAAACACTTCAGGACTTTGGTCTAGACAAAGATTGTGTGGCCTCCTCTAAGCAATGGACAAGAAAAATAAAAGTCCAGGACCTGATGGATTCGCAGCTGAATTCTTCCAGATATTCAAAGAATTGGCACCAATCCTCTTGACAGTATTGCACAAGATGGAGAAAGAGGGAATCCTGCCTAAATCATTCTATGAAGCCTGTATCACCATAATACCAAAACCAGGAAAGGACATAACCAAAAAAGAAAACTACAGACCAATATCCCTGATGAACATAGATGCAAAATTCCTCAACAAAATACTACCATATCAAAAAGATAATCTACCATGATCAAGTGGGTTTCATACGAGGGATACAGAGATGGTTTAACATCTGCAAGTCAATAAATGTCATATAACACATAAACAGAATTTAAAATGACAATCACAAGATCATCACAATAGATGCAGAAAAAGCATTCAACAAAATCCAGCATCCATTTATGATTAAAACTCTCAGCAAAATCAGCATACAAGGGAAATACCTCAATGTAATAAAAGCCATCTATGACAAACTCACAGCCAACATAATACTGAATGGGGAAAAATTGAAAGCATTCCCTCTGAGAACTGGAACAAAACACGGATGCCCACTTTCACCACCTATATTCAACATAATACTGGAAGTCCTAACCAGACCAATCAAACAAGAGAAATAAATACAGGGCATCCAAATCAGTAAAGAAGAAGTCAAACTGTCACTGTTTGCTGATGATATGATTGTATACCTAGAAAACCACAAAGACTCCTCCAAAAAGCTCTTAGAACTGACAAAATAATTCAGCAAAGTTCCCGGACACAAAATTAATGTACACAAATCAGTAGCTCTCTTATACACCAACAGTGACCAATCTGAGAATCAAATCAAGAACTCAACCCCTTTTACAACAGCTGCAAACAACAACAACAACAACAAAAACAAAAATCAAAAACTTACGAATATACTTAACCAAGGAGGTGAAAGACCTCTACAAGGAAAACTACAAAACTCTGCTGAAAAAATTCATAGACAACACAAACAAATGGAAACAGACTCTATACTCATGAATGGGTAGAATCAATATTGTGAAAATGACCTTACTGCTAAAAGCAATCTACAAATTCAATGCAATTCCCATCAAAATACCACCATCATTCTTCAGAGAACTAGAAAAAAATCCTAAAATTCATATGGAACCAAAAAAGAGCCCACGGATCCAAAGCAAGACTAAACAAAAAGAACAAATCTGGAGTCATCACATTACCTGATTTCAAACTAAACTATAAGGCCATAGTCACCAAAACAGCATGGCACTGGTTTTAAAATAGACACAGACCAATGGAACACAATAGAGAAACTAGAAATAAACCTAGATACTTACAGCCAACTGATCTTTTACAAAGCAAACAAAAACATAAAGTGGGAAAAGGACACTTTATTCAGCTAATGGTGCTAGGATAATTGGCAAGCCACATTTAAGAGAAAGAAACCGGATCCTCATCTCTCAACTTATACAAAAATCAACTCAAATATGAGACTTGAACCTATGAAAATTCTAGAAGATGAAATCAGAAAAGCCCGATGAAATCAGAAAAACCCTTCTGGAAATTGGCACAGGCAAGAATATCATGATGAAGAACCCAAAACCAAATGCAATGAAAACAAAGATAAATAGCAGGGATTTAATCAAACTAAAGAGTTTTTGCACAGCAAATGCAACAGTCAGTATAGTAAACAGAAAACCCAGAAAGTGGGGCAAAATCTTCACAATCTATACATCTGATAAAAGACTAATATCCTGAATCTACAACGAACTCAAGTGAATTAGCAAGAAAAAAACAAACAATCCCATCAAAAAGTGGGCTAAGGACATGAATAGACAATTCTCAAAAGAAGTTATACAAGTGGCCAACAAACATAAAAAAATTTCTCAACATCAATAATGATCAGGAAAATGCAAATCAAAACCACAATGTGATGCCACCTTACTCCTGCAAGAATGACCATAATCTAAAAATCAAAAAATAATAGATTTTGGTGTGCATGCAGTGAACAGGGAACACGTCTACATTGCACTCTGTCTCCCTCACTGCCATGTCAGAAGGTGCTTGCTCCTCCTCTGCCTTCCTCCATTACTGTAAGTTTCCTGAGGCCTCCCAAGCTATGCAGAACTGTAAGTCAAACTTTTTAAAAATATATATGTATATATACACACATATATATAATGTATATATTTTATTGTATATGCACAATGGGATATTATTCAACCTCAACAAAGAAGGAAATCCTGTCATATGCTGAAACATGGATGAACCTTCTGACATTATGCTAAGTGAAATAATCCAGTCATGGAAAGGAATGCTATATGATTCCCCTTATATGAGGTATTAAGCATAGTCAAACTCATAGAAACAAAAAGTAGAATGATGGGTGCCAGTGGCAGCAGGGAGTGGGAAATGGGTTATTGCTTTTCAATGGATATAAAGATTCAGTCATGCAAGGAGAAGAAGTTCTACAGATCTGATTTATAAAAATGTACCTATAATTAACTATATGTACTGTACACTAAAAAAATTGTTATGGGGTAGATTTCATGTTATGTGTTTTGATCACAATAATAACAATAAAGAGACTTACAGGTGACAAGTGAAAATGATTAGATCCCTTATTGTATTCTGCTCTGCTGCCTCTTTTCTAGGTAGAAGTGTCCTCTATTTGGGTTCAGTGTATTTCACAAATAGTATTGGTCGATTAAATCTGTTGATGCTTTAATAGTGAATAATCAAATATATATAACTACAGTACTTATACCATAAAAAATCATTTGCTACTAATGTAAAAGTCATGCTCTCGGGTTCCTACTACTCTTAGAACTGAGTAGTAGAAACTCCAGTTCCATGTATAAAGAATATCAAAGCTGAAACCTTCATATCACCTAAAGATGGAATAAATTCATGATGACCCAAAATAATCAGTTTGGCTTTTATTGGCTTCATATTCTGGTCACATATGATAATAATAGGTGTTTAATTTTCTATTTTGACTTTAGTCAGTATTGCAACTTGATGGACGTAAGTGCAAATGGACTCTCACTATTTAATCTGCATGATCCTAAAGAATGTCCAAGAACCATTAATCTTGTTTAGAAAATAATAGGATGGCATAAAAGTGTGTACCAAGTTGTTTCAAAGACTTTGAAAATGACAATCCTAGTGGATCAGCAATTTAATGCTCTTTTCTGAGCTTATAAACAATCACTATCTCCTAATATTCCAAAGACTCTAAGGAGGACAGTGTCATTAATTGGTGTGACAAGAGTAATAGTCTTTTTCTCCAAGAAACACTTCTTGGATTAGAACACTGCTATCTGTATTACAAACACAAAATCCCTTTGATGGAAGGATTATGAATACTGGTCTTGAAATTTAGATATAAAATGGGACCTTAGGTTTATCTAGAGTTATTCTTAGAACTGACCTAGCAATGCATGAATAGGTTTTCTTCCTGTAATCTTAAAGAAAGGGTGGGAAGGGAAGAGAGGGAAAGTAGAAGGGGGAGGAGGTCATAGTAGAGAAAATTGAAAAACAAGAAAGTAGCTTCAGTAACCAACCAATAAAGATTATTTCAATCTTCGAGTTGCATGTTAGAGCATCTATGAGGTAATTAAAAAACAACAAAATTGTGCTACTAGGAAATTCTCAGCAATTGTTGAAAGCACTGTCAAGTTAGAATATGATACTAGATCTGAATCCCAAAACTTCCCTCCACTAGCTGTGTGAGGTTGGGAATATTATTCACTTGTCTAAACCCGATTTTTTAAATCTAAAAAATGGAGTAATAAAAGTACTGACTCGTTGGGTTATTGTTGTCATTACATAAGATAATGCATGCAAAGTACAAAGTAAAGGCTCAACAAATCTCAGCTCTTAGAAGGAAGGGGATGCTGATGCTGATGATGATAATGATAACATTAGTGTCATCTTGGGCCTCCGGCTAAAAAGTTAAGATTAATATTAATACTTACTCTTCTACTCCACAGCATAATTAGTGGTATCTTGACATTATCTGTATGTGTGTATATATGTGTGTGTGTATATATATATATATGTATTATTATTAGATTGTTGCAAATGTAATTGTGTTTTTTGTTATTTCTTTTAACGGCAAAAGCCACAATTACTTTTGCACCAACCTATATTTTCTCTGTCTATAAGATTAGGTGCTATTACTACAATTTTACAAAAGTGGGATATTTTTAAAAATACGGTGGCATATACCATGGAAACAGTAGAACAATAAAGATCTTGAGACACAACTTTATTTCTGATTATTTATTCACCACCTTATTCTAGAACACAAGAAGGACAAAACTAATTTCTGTTAATCACTAATCTGTAGCGTTAGGAACAAATGTAGCTGTGAAAATCAGCCTTTCCAATACCAGTAGAAACCATTCTGTCTTTTCTTCATTTGGATTTCTCTGTATTTGTTGAATCATTACAAAGTCCTTCTTTAAATGCAATCTATTTACTAGCCCATAGACTGAGTGAAGTAATCCTGAACTTAGGGCAATCTTTTAAAATAGATCTGATCCTCCTTTCCTATCCTCCTGCTCTGAATCACTCCTGGAGGGAAACACAGAGAAATCTTACTATGCTTCCTGTCTCACAAAAACTCCAGATTTTTAGCACTTATCTGTTTATCATTCTGTCATATGCCAGCATGTACACCTGTCTTGCTCTGTACAAATGAATTTCTGTGTTCTATTTCATTCAATTAAAAAATATTTAATGATTGGTCACTATGTGTCTATGCTTTGCATTAGATGCCACAGATAACATGATTAGACATTATATCGAGTTCCTACTTATAATGAGTTTATAATATAAAAAGTGCGTATTACAGCCAAATATAATATTATAAATACAAGAAGTTTTTTAGAAGCGTGCAGAAGCAAAACCCAGCTTCAATTTGGGAATGAATAAGGTAGTAATTGAAACACTGAGGAAGTAGTGTCTGAGCTTATACTGAAGGATGACTCCGCTTGACTCAGATGAACTATGTATGTTTTAAGGACATTGGAGTTTGTGGCAGAAAGACTTCCAGGCCAAGGAAATAACACGCTTGGGGTTTCAGAGTTGAGAAAAACATGATATATTCAAGGAACCAAAAGAGCTACTTAGGCTGGAACAGAGAAAGGCAGAGGGACAGAAAGAATAAGGAAAAGAATGGATGCTGAAGAGGACCAGTGTCAGGTCATGAAGGACCTTGCCGGCTATATAAAGGAATTTGTATTTTATCCTATAAACAAGGGGGATTGGCCTTACAAGATTTTATGTCCTGGAGTGAAATGATCAGACTTGTGTTTAGGAACCTTTTGGTGGCAGAATGAAAAAATTAACTTCAGGGGGTCACAACTGATGCCAGAAGACATGTAAGAAGATAGTGGTAATTGATCTGGATTAAAATAGTGGCCTGAATTAAGGGAAGTGCTGTGAGGTCTGGTTGCGGGAAGGAAATGAGACAGGTATTTAGAGTTAGAGAAAGAATCAATCAGATTTGGTAATTAATTACGTCTAACAGATAGAGAAAGGGAGGCCTTAAATTCTAGCATGAGCTAGACATAACAATGCTTTATGAGTAGGAATGTTCTTAGCATTCAGTGAATGCTTTTCTTATTCTGAAAAGTCTGTCGGTGAAGAGATAGATCTGCAATTTCTAGCTTGGCCTGACATTTTACAGTAGCCCTGGTACAGTGGTCAAATGTTTATTGAGGGACTGTTAAATAGATAGATAAAGTCAGAATGATTGAGATCTCTTTCTCACAAAGGTAGCAGTCTTCTGAAAGACACTGACAAGTAAGTTAGAAATGGAGCAGGATGAGTGTACAAAGGAGATATTCATGGGACTCTTGATAGGCATTTGCACATGTAAGGAAGAGTGCCTTGTCCTAGCTATCTCAAGCAACTGCCACTCACCATCAATCACATCTCCTGGAACTGGAATTGGACTTGGCTGCCCCGTCTATCTCCATCGCTCCACTGTGAGCTCCGTTTAGTTTTAACCTTTTTTTCTTTTTTTCTTTTTTTGAGACAGAGTCTCACTTTGTCACCCAGACTAGAGTGCAGTGACACAATCATGGTTCACTGCAGCCTTCATCTCCCTAGGCTCAGGTGATCCTCCCACCTCAGCCTCCTGAGTAGCTAAAACTACAGGCACATGTCACCACAGCGACTTAATTTTTGCAGTTTTCATGGAGATGGGGTTTTGCCATGTTGGCTGGTCTGGTCTTGAAGTCCTGGACTCAAGTGATCCTCCAGCCTCCGCCTCCCAAAGTACTGGGAGTACAGGCATAAGCCACTGCACCCGGACTCTTTTTGGTTCTTTCTGTACATCAGGTCCACTCTCTTCTCTCTCTGCAAATAAGCGTCTTCCCTTATTTCTGTTTTATCAAAACTTTGTCTTATCATGGTCCATCAAGGCCCTTCTGGCCCTTTTTTATAACATAAAGTACCTCTTGAGTGAGCTTTGTCAATCACCTCACCTCTCTGTATTTCTTTCGTTAAAATTTGTAAAGAAGAGCCTGGTAGTCCCACTTAACATTTTACACTGGAACATCAAGGATCCTTGCAAAACTGATGTTTTGGCTGCCTTGGAACCTTGTGCCTTGGAGCCCTGGTCTAATTATATGGCTGGGTTGAAAAAAATAAAAACATATTATAGCTACATGGTCCAGAATTTGACCATGACTGACAAGGACCTGTGCACAGGAAGTGTAGATGAAGGCGTATGTATAGCAGACTTTCTCAGGGTCAGCTTATTCAGTACACAACATGTCAGATCGAGGCAGAGCAGTAAGACAAATGTCCCAGAGGAGATGGGACTTGAGTTGATGCTTGAACAAAAAGAAGGAAGTAGAGCGGTGAGAGGGAAGGATGCACCCTTAAGGATAACTTCAATTGCAGAAGCATGAAGGGTTGAGAAGCAAGGAACCTTCAGGAAACAGCAAAGTTGAAATGGCTGATTTTTCTTCATTTCAGTCAGCTAAGGACATTTACACCACTGATTTTCACAGTGCTTCTCCAACAGGAGTCTGTGTCTCTCCAGAGAGTGATTCAGTTGTTACAACGGAGCCACAGAGATTCGCAAGTTATAACCTCCTTTTCTATTTCCAAGTGAAGAGAAAATAGAAGAGAAAATATTTTGCTTTCCTATTGTATGTGTGTTGATTTCCTCTGGCCGACAGACATGTTTTCATTTTGATGGCTGCAATGGGAGTTAAAGTAGCAAGCCGGTCTGATGGTGGGTGTCTCATGTAGACTACCCTATTTTATTGAAAGCAGCTATGCCAACCAGGTCATTCATATAAGAAACATGAGCAAAACCATAAGAAACACATAACTGCACTGTGTCAAGTGGAAGGACAAGATTTGTAAACAAGAAGGTGGGAGAATGTTTCAGCAGCATATTGCCTCGGGACCACTAGCTCTGACATGGTTGCTGACAGCAAGGCTACAAATGTTAAGACAAACCACAGCAGCGAGTAGCTCTAAGAGAAGTTGCTCAAGCCCTAAAATGGTCTCCAATTAAAACAAAGGCACTCCAAGAAACAGGAGTTTGAGAAACACAGGCACAGAAGTCACAGACCTTATCAACAGTTTCTGGAAAATACTCTCTTAGCCTAGCATAAGGGGATTAGCAGGGAAACACAGGGCCTAACCCTATGTGAATTTTCAGGAAGTTTACAACACCAGAGCAGTAGATCTGTGACATTAAGAGTTTTCCCTGTGAGTGCTGCTCACAGAGCAAGTCTCAGAATAAATACCGAATTAAATGACAATAATCACTGTTGACAGGGAAAGTGTGCCAACCTTTCATCTGGCATTCAGTAACACAACAAAAATCCTCATATCTGTGAAGAGGATTAATATGAAGTTCCAGTTCATAGAGATGTTTTTACTTGATATTTTGGCTCTCAGAAAAGAGTTTGCCTCAAAAGCTTAGGCAACCAACTTCTGATAGAAAATCCTTTCCTAAAATGGAAGAGATGAAGACATTTCCATTCTAAACTTAGTTTAACATAAAATATTCTAATAACAGCTATTGAAAGATGGGCTTTCTTTGAACGAAGCTTAGTCTCATCAGTCACATATAATAATTTTGCATTAGGATACATGAGCTTAATTTTGGAAAGAAATGAGGAGTTTAGTGGAGAGGCTTCTTGTATCCAACTCCCTCTTTGACATTCTCATTTGAATGCTTAATAGACTTCAGAAACTTAATAGTCCCAAACTTCAAAATTTCCTACAATTTGGTTTCATCCATAATATTGCAAATTCATTTTTCCTTTTTCTCAAGCCATAAACTTTTGGAGTCATCCTTGACTCCTCTCTTTCTGTCACAACTCATATATAATTCATCTACTCTTTTCAGCTCTCTGTTTTGCTTGTTTGGTTTTGGAAGTGTAAGCAAAAGCTAGCATAAACAACCCTGTTCTAGGCCACCATTATCTGTACTAAACTATTAAAATCTTTTAACCTGTTTTTCTGCTTCTGCTCATGCTCCCTATGATCTTTTTGGTGACTTAAAGGCAGAGACATTTTACAATATTTTTCAAGACATTCTATCTCATTCAAAGTAAAATCCCAGTCTGTACCATGACCTCTAGGGTCCTTCTACTGGTACTTCTCTGGTTTTATCGTCCTGTACTCTCCCCTTGATTGCTCTACCCCATTTATCTCTGCCCTTCTGTTTTTGTTTTGTTCTGTTTTGTTTGTTTTGTTTTGTTTTCTGTTCCTCGCACACGCTAAGCATGTGCCTTCCTCAAGTCTTTTCTATTCTCACAGTTTGAAATACTCCTTTCCAGATATACACATGCCTTACCCCTTCACCTCCTTAGGCGTCTGTGCAAATGCCATCTCATCTAAGGCCTTCACCAAACACCTTTAATGAAATTGCAATGTCTTCCTTTCCCTTGATAATTTCAATTCTCTTCCTCTGTTTTCTTTTTGTGTGGCATTTATTATCAACCCCATGTTTTACATATGTATTTTTCTTTGCTTGATTATTTTCCATATACTCGCTAGAACATAAGCATTAGCATAGCAGGAACATAATTTTGTTTGTTGCTGTATCTCATTCTTTAGTCACTACAATAGTACTTGGCACAGAGTGGATATTCATGTTTGTTGATTAAACGAACATGTGAGTTATGGTTAAACAAATGAATACTGAAAAGGGAAATCCATACGTATGCTAAAATGTTACTAGAGTATTTTCTCCTCTAGTTCAGTGCAACAGAGACATCTAAAGGTATAAAGAATATTAAAAAGGCAAGTCTAACATGGGAATGTACTAATGCTTACTGTAATATTTTCATCAGGAAATATCTACAAGTCTGGGAGCACAGTTCCAATAAGTCTAAGAAGTACATAGCCTAAAGTGCAGCTCTACAAATAACTATGTACCTAATTGTTCAAGATAAATACAAATTAGATTATGGAAGTTTGAAAACAATTTTATTTTTATTTGAATAATTTTATAACTGATAGATGTTTGCCAAGGGGAAATGAAGTGCATGCAAAGTGCAGTGTGAAGCTACACATACAAAACGCAAAACAGGTCCTTGCCTTCAAAAAATTTTCATTTGTTGAGGTGACAAAACATACAGCACATAAAACTATTGAGAAGCAACATATCTGTGATAGTTACTATAGAGCGCCAACTTGATTGAATTGAAGGATGCAAAGTATTGTCCTTGGGTGTGTCTGTGAGGGTGCTGTCAAAGGAGATAAACATTTGAGTCAGTACACTGGGAGAGGCAGACCCACCCTCAGTCCGGGTGGGCACCATCTAACCAGCTGCCAGCACAGGTAGAATACAGCAAGCAGAAGATGCAAAGAGCAGACTGGCTGAGTCTTCTGGCTTTCCTCTTTCTCCCATGCTGGAGACTTCCTGCCCTTGAACATTGAACTCCTAGTTCTTCAGCTTTTGGACTCTTGGACTTACACCAGTGATTTGCCAGGGACTCTTGGGCCTTCGGCCACAGACTGAAGGCTGCACTTTTGGCTTCCCTACTTTTGAGGTTTTGGGACTCGGACTGGCTTCCTTATGTGTCAGCTTGCAGACAGCCCATTGTGGGATTTCACCTTGTGATCATGTAAGTCAATTCTCCTTAATAAACTCCTCTTCATTTATACATCTATCTTATTAGTCCTGCCCGTCTAGGTAACCCTGACTGATAGAGTATCTGAATATTATAAAGAAAACAGGATAAAGGAAACTAAACCAATACATTGTAATGAAGCATTAAATAAATTATCAGATTCATCAGATATATTTTGAGTCCATCAAATGATGATATACATAGTAGAGCAGCCTGTGAGAGTAAAGAGAGAATAGGAGAGGAAAACAGTGTATTCACTGAGTATTATGAATGCCCAAGCATTATTGAGCACTTACTGTATACCACACATTATGTTAGGCACTGTGGTCAACTTTGGCAGTGGCAATATAAAAGGAAGGAAGGAAATGCATATGATTAGTCTTATTTAAGCTAGTATAGATGAAACCATATATTTAGAAATTACTTTAAAATTTATTTTTCTAAATATGATTCAACTATTGCTTTTAAAGCCATATTGCCATATTTTAAACTATTTTTGAGAGAAATTGTTAGCAAGTTTATTTTGAAACCTTATATTTCAATTCAATTGAAAAAACTGCCATTTCTAAGCTAGTATGAATGGAAAATTCATATGTAAAATCTTGCTTTTACAAAAGCATGTACATTCTCACTTAAGAAAAAATCTGCTGTTTTTAAAACTGAACTAGTTTAATAGAAAAGCATTTTTATAAGTTTTTGAAAATAAATTTATCCAATCTTATAATTAAAAGACTGCATTTATGCCACAATTCATTTGATATAAACTCATGTTTACAATTGGTTTCAATTAATATCTCAGCTGTACAGTTTTGGCTTAAGAATACAAGCGTGTTTAAGCTAGTTTAGTTAAAAATTCATTTGTGTGAGCTCCATTTATGCAAATGCATGTATTCATACTAGTTTTAGTTAGTCTGCCATGCTAAGGTTATTAAAATTGATTATCATATTTAAAAACCGGTTCTGATGAAAATTTTAGAATTCTCTCTGTTTTAGAAAAACTGAAGTATTTAATCCATTTTTTAATTACAATTTATGTTCACAGGCTACTCTATTGGAATGCGTGTATCCAACATATTAGATGAAATTTACTGGATTTCAAAGGTATATTTAACAAAGTTAGGTGAAAGAGCAGATATGGAAGGTGAAGTCAATCATAAATTGACTTCTTGTCTTTGACAATTTATGATTAAGTAAAATAATTGCATTCATTAAAAATATAGTTCTTGGTGTCATAAATAATACACAGTGGTATTATGATGACAGTTTTTAATGGGATGCTACTTATGGCTTTCATGGCATGGAAAACTTTTAATTCTTTTATAATTACTTTTCATCTTGTATTATTCATACATTTTCTCTTCCTAATGACTTTTTAATGTTATTTTCTCATTGGTCTCTATTCTCTTTCTAGTAATGGTTGCTATTCATTCTGATGGAGTTGACTATATCTCTAAGGTTGGCTCATAGTCAACAGGTAAACATTTCCTTGATGTCCAGCTTCATATTTTTAACTCTTTGCTGAAAATCTTCTTCAGAGCATCCATGAGTGACCCTGAGAATCCCTGAAATCAAGACAGCAAAATCATATCTAATTATCTCCCAAAGCTTCTCTTTTTTGAATTACTTGCCTCCATCACCACATCCTCCATAATGTGGCCCCCAATAAGTTGCTGAGTCTAAAGACACTTTGGCCTCTCAAAGTGGTGGGATTGCAGGTGCCAGCTGCCAGTCCCAGCCAAATATGTATTAAATGAGCAAATTACCTTCCAACAGAATAAATTCCATAGTTTGACCTCCAAAATCTTCCAGGAACAATGACTACCTGAACCTTTAATTTATTTCGATTAAATTCAATGCAATTATATTCAATTTAACCTAGGTTTATTGAGTGTCTATAATTTTCAAGGTTTAATTCTCTTCTGTGATACTTTCCATTATTTACTCCTAATTAAACCATTTTTCCCAATGAGCCATTTTTTTTTTTTTTTGTCTGTACTATAAGGCCGTCTGTGAAATATACTTACTGGCATCTCTCCTCTTCAAATCCATCATATCTGCTAAGGCTCAGATTAACTACAACCTCCTCCAGGAAGGCTGATTTGATTATTAGTCCATAGCAATGTCTTGATCTTTCTACTATAATAGTTCTATACTAGGGATTTTCTTAAATTTCTTGGTATCTTTTGAGCTGTACTTTATTATTTGTGGTCTTTGTCTTTTATTTCTTACTAGATACTGATTTCTCAATTTTCCTCATTATCGAATTCAATGCCTTGTACATTTATTGAACTGAATATTAATTTGTGTTTGAGATGAAAAATTAAGAATGTAGCATGGTCTTTAAAATCCAAATGGGCAGTGCAAATGCCTGTGCCCACTGAACATGAAATTATTGTGCTACAGACCATCTGCTGAGAAGTAGGAAGATTCAAAAGCATTTCGCTGTTATTCTCCTAGATAGAAATTAATAAATTTCTCCTAGAGGTCACTAAATGCAATGGCAGCAAGCTTTTCCTTACGTGTTTCAAAGAATAATTTATACAGAAAACTATTTTATTTCATAATTTAGTGACTAAAAGTCAAATATGCTTCTTTTGAATTTAAAATTGTCTTAGCTTATTAAGTTCCTGTACTCTCTTTTATAAACTGTTGCCATGGAAACAGCATTTTAGATGTTTTGTGTTCCCCTAAATGTCACATCTGCTATCATGCTATATATAACAGCATCTCAGGCACTGATACAGATACAGACATCTTTACTGCTTATGAAATCCAAATTAATATTTTATAATATGAATATGCTATCCTTTATACTGATGACTAATATTTGGAAATCATTTGAGAAACAGTAAGACATTTTTGATTTAATGGATTTAATGCAGATAACTCTGAAAAACTGAATTATTTTGAATTATTTTTGTTTTACTAAACTGTTATTTTCAAGTATTCAGCAAGTTGCCACATGGTTCTGTTATTTTGAAGTGTCTTGTGAACTGACACTTGTCTTTTAAATTTACTCATATAAATAACTGCTGCTTCAAGTTATGTCAGTTCTGTTAAGGGCCTTCACTCTTCCTTAAATTCCTACTTTAGACTTTGTACTTTTCACCTACACAGTGAGATGATGGAATCCATCCATTCACCCCCATTCTGCCATATAATTATGTTCTTAATCCCTTTCAGAAAGACATTGACTTAGCTGTTTATTTTTCTTTCAGACAAAGAGTATGTCATCATCACCAGGTAAAATGAATAGGAGCCAAAGATTAGATGTGAAGAATCCTGACTGGCAGTGGTTGTGTTGAAATATGAGTTTTCACCATTCAGAGATATCAGCAAGAATGAATACCTGCAGGGCCTTTTCTTTAAAATCAATTATGTGGCCAATAGCACAGATTCATATTTTCAACCTGGGTCAGCAAATCTGTTATTATTCAAAATCCTTCTTTTAACCTGGTGTCTGCCCTGGAGTGAATCTTCTGGAATGTGAGAACTGCACCTTTCCCTGCAGCTAGTTCTGACTGCAGGGTCCACATGATCGTAGGTATTTTAGGAAAGACTGTGCATTTAAACTAGTCCAGAATTAATTATTCCTTCTATGAGTGGCTTTCTGAGTGAACAGAATTAATTATCAAATACATTTACTTAGTAACAATCATCATATGAATACTTTTGGGGAAACTCTGTGTTTGAAAAAAATATGATATTAGACAAGTTTTTAGCATAGTAAGGTATGTAAGATGAAGCCAAATAGCAGAATAAATCAAAACTTGATAAGCATCACAAAAATATTCAAAAAAATTCTTGGGAATTCAGTGGCTTATTTCTGACTGAGAGATCATGGAACAGCATGAGCATTTAGGTAGAGTAATGGATAGCCTTGAGGCTTGAGAAGATATTGATGTGAATTACCGACTTGACAAGTCAAGAATTTATGATTAAGAGGATATCCTTTTAGATGTCCTTTTTGTCATGTTAAGTTTGATTTGCTCATGAAACATTCAGGGAGAGCTCCCCGGCCTGCAGTTATAAAGTAAAGCCGGATCTCAAGAAAAAAAAATTAGGAAAAAATATAAAAATGTGATGGTAAGCTACACTGACACATGGTTGAAACTTTGGAGACCATTAGATCCTGAAAAAGTGGTATCAAGATTGATGAGAAGATAATGTGATGGTTTTTAAGGAAATAGAGAACAAGCAAGCAGCCAAAAAAAAAAAAAAAA
>NW_012110363.1:2488419-2489563 GCF_000951045.1 Mandrillus leucophaeus | reverse complement strand
TGAAAATCAAGAAAAATAAAATGAGCTTTGCAAAAAATTTAAATAATATTTTGTTTGAAATGCTTTCTAAAATGGAAAAAAATTATACAGCTTTTTTTTTTTTTTTTACTTTAAAAGGAATGAAATGAGATGGATATACTTTAGACCAGTTATGGTAAGAAGCAGGTTAAGTCACAGCTAACTACTACTGAGTTTTACTAAATCTCTTGAATTATAGAAAATTAGAATAGCTTTAAAACTCTGGTTACCTTGCCTAATACGACTGCCATGAGAACTATAGATTTGTTTGCTTCAACAAACTGATACATTGTTAATTTATTTTCAAATATGTTTTTCTAATATTATCTATTATAATTAAAATCTAAGTTTTATTTTTACATAGAAACAAGACCTCAAATGGAGCAGGGTTAATTCCGTGGAACTTCAAGAATTATTTTTAGAATGGCTTCTACACTGTTATCCAGAGTGTTTTTTATATGAATGTTTAGACAATGTTATTGTTGCAGAGGCAGAATTGTTGCTTTTGAGCAGTGGCTCTACATGATTCTGTTGTGAGACATGTTCCAATCACATAAATGTGCATTATGAGGCAGAATCTTATCACTGTAGAAAACGTTATTCAAACCCAAATATTGTTAAGGAAAACAAAAAACCTCTTTCAAATGTACCACAGTGTAATGAAGGTGTCATCTATAAACTCCAACCACTACCTAATCTCACTTATCTCTGTTAGAAGCTCATTATTATAATTATCTAAAATGTTTAACTGCTTGAAACTTCCAAAACTTTTGAAATGAAAGATGGTATTTCGATTCTAGTCATTGGAAACTTTGTCATGGACATTAATTTAGGGAATGCATCTAAGATTAGTTATGAAGTTTTAAGATTCTAAATAAATTTCTGACCATAAACAGCACAGACTTTCTTGACAACAAGTCTAACGTAAGATCTGTAAAAGAAAAAAAGTAAAAACAGAAATCATTGTCTAAATTTCCTGTGTTTTTAATTTTCAATTTCTCTCTTGCTAACATTGAAAATCTATTAGAGGCAAAAAAAAAAAAAAAAAAATCCAGTAACAATTTTAAAGAAAGATGTTTTTCTCACTTCAAAACTTTCTTTTGTTAAGCACATTTTCTGCCTTTCA
>NW_012110363.1:2486276-2488089 GCF_000951045.1 Mandrillus leucophaeus | reverse complement strand
AAACAAAAACAAAACTGAAAACCCACACAAGCTTTGGAAATGTATAATAAAGAGAAGGTGAAGAAATTAGAATGAAAACAATGAGAGTATGTAAGATATTAACAAGAGATGTGGAACCTTATAGAAAGGAAAGGGTTTGTCAATCATATCAGTTGGAGGATAAGGATTAAGACATGACTAATAATACATTTGGATGTTTGGTGATGTTTCACATATCAGATTTCCTGCAGTTCAGGTGAGAAAATATTGTATAGAGCTATAGTTTAAGTAGAAGGTAGTTTAAGGAGAATGTATACATTATCATTTGAAAAAGTATCAAAGTAAAGAGAGAAATGTAATAGACTTGTGTGAGTAGCAGAAATTGGAAGGCCATGGGGTTCAAGACAAAACTGAAGAAGGCAGTCTTATATTTTAAATTTCTGACTTCTCTTCTAGCTGTAGTATATAAATATGGCCTAGTTTGTGACTTTCTTGTGATCTGTGTCATTCTGGTATGGTTATTCTTTTGTAAGGGTAGGGTTTACGTGATCTCATATAATGGTGCATTCTTAACAGACCAAAAGAGATCTTAATTCCAGACCTATGGCTGCAAAGAGAGACAAGTTCTCCAAGTGTGTCTAATATAAGAAATTTTAATATGGCCTTAAGTAGCTAAGGGTGTGATAGCACTCACGTCCCCTGTACTTTATTGAATATTATCGCTTGAGAGCTATTTCTTTAATTAATGCTTAGAAGAATTTATCTTCTTGTTTCTATGCTCAGCTTTCAATTATTAGAATTCAAGATATTTTTCAATGGGAATCCAGCAAATATCTCTACCAGAGACATATTTTTGATGTTAAGAAATCCATGCAATGCAGCACACACAAACACATAAAAAGCATATTCGGGGAATATGCGCAGAAAAAGGAAGGGAAACTTCCCATCAGGCTTTTTTCCTGTTTTGCTTATAAAACATATAAGGTTTTAATTAAAATCAAGTAAAATTTTCTTCCCAGACTTCAGGCACCTTAGAGAATCATGAAAATCTTTAGAACTTTGGTGAACAATTTGTTTAAAAGCTTAGAAAAATGGCTTTATGAAGTCAACTTGTCCTCTCTGCAACCTGAAAGCAGCTCCTTCCCTCTTTGAAGCTTCCATCAGGCTCACAGCCAGGTGTGGCACAGACCTCATTCCTCTTGCTGAGATCTGCTCTCTTTGTGTTTGTGCTGCAGGGCATGTTTCAAAACTGATAGATACACCAAGTTCTTGGTTCAGCCTGTTTTTAAAAAACAGAAAATTTATAAATGAGCTATCTATCTCAGTCCTGAGGAAAAAAATGCTTGTTGGATCATTACTGATGGAATGTTCCCACCTTCAGTTTTCTATAGAATATATTTTGCCCACTTCCAGAACCTTGACTCATGAACTGGATTTTATAAAAAAGGAAAAAGAATGAGCAATTAGCTAAAATTGTTGCTTTGATTTATCCAGTCTGTTAAAGAAAGTATTGGAGACCTTTGAAAATCTAGTTTGGAGAAAGGACTTTAAAAAGTGTCATTCAAAATCCATCCTGTATACATGCATGACATAAATTCTAACAGTCCTGTGTTGTGTCAGACTCAAGAGGAAGAAAGGCCATGTTATAAAATGTTCTACACTTCTGCTTTTCAATATACCAGAAAGAAGGTTCCAGGAAAGTGTTTAAAGGTTAAAATGCGCATAAATTGAAAATCAAGAAAAATAAAATGAGCTTTGCAAAAAATTTAAATAATATTTTGTTTGAAATGCTTTCTAAAATGGAAAAAAATTATACAGCTTTTTTTTTTTTTTT
>NW_012110363.1:2475884-2485421 GCF_000951045.1 Mandrillus leucophaeus | reverse complement strand
AAAAACAGAAATCATTGTCTAAATTTCCTGTGTTTTTAATTTTCAATTTCTCTCTTGCTAACATTGAAAATCTATTAGAGGCAAAAAAAAAAAAAAAAAAATCCAGTAACAATTTTAAAGAAAGATGTTTTTCTCACTTCAAAACTTTCTTTTGTTAAGCACATTTTCTGCCTTTCAGATATTTATATTTTGGAGTCTCTTTCAATTCGTTTTGTTCATGAGATTTCTTCTTGGATTCTTAACTGTCTTAATAAATCTTCACATGATTTAAGTTTATTTAAAAAGTTTACAGTGCTTTGTTAACTAAATATATCACAACTTTGTTACCCAAAGTTTCTGAAACTAAATTCCAGCTTTGAATATCATAATTTGAGTGAATAAAGTAAAAGATTTGTGAATTCAACAAAGATGTACTGAGTAGCTATTGTGTTCAACATTTCTTGTTTAATGCCACAAGTGCAAATAAAAAAAATAGTCACACAAGAAGCTTATGAGGTATGTAGTTGGGGCATTGTATCAGAGAAACAAGTCAGAATAAGCTAACTGCCATCATATAAGGGTTTTTAAATGATTGAAAGGATTAGAAAAGACAAATCTGAAGGAAGTGAAATTTGAACTGGTGGTCTTTAGAAATAAGTAGAATTTTGACATGATGTCTGGGAAGGATAAAGAGGTAGCAGAGATTCCTGGGAGTGGATGAAGCATGAGTAATATCTCAGAAGAGGAAAATGATGGGGCACACTGGCAGTCGAGCCTAACTGGATTACTGGATATTCATTGGGGAGCATCGGGATATAAAGCTGGAAGGCGAGATGAAGTCCACCTAGTAGAGGACTTAAATATTCAATTATATGTACTCAAAGATGTAATTGAGTGTCATTAAGGAGAGACCTAGTAACTTCCAAAAAAATAAAAATAACTGGGCACTGGTGCTTTCAGTGGATTAGAGCAGAAAGGCCTGCAGGCAAAAGGGCAATTGATGAGGATTTGCAGTAAGCATTGCAGTTTAAGTGGGATTGAAAAGCATTGTGGACATACCCTCTACAGACTTCTCAATTATGTGAACACGGTCGACGATGGACAAGTCAAAAATGACAGTGTTTTGACTGGGTGAATGAACAAATAGGGGCATCTTTAAAAGAAGCAGATTAGAAGGAGGAGTTCCTCTCTGAGGGACGAAGTGCAGTTTTCTTTGGTCACGTTCAGTTGTGGTTGCAATGGAGGCATCCAGGAGACAAGGAGTAGCACTCTCTTTAAATTGTATATTTAGAACTTGGGAAAGAGGACATCTGGACCAGACCCATGGATGAGGGGGTCATTTTTGTAGATAAGATTACTAAAGGCCATAAAAATAGATGAGAACCTAAGAGCTAGGGCAAGGAGTGAAAAACACGCATACTGAGAGAGTAAACTCTGAGAAATATGTTTAAATGGAGGTGGGGTGAGAAAAAGTGAACTTACACAGTACTCAGAAAAGAAATGGCAGGCCAGGCACAGTGGCTCATGCCTGTAATCCCAGCGCTTTGGGAGGCCAATGCAGGAGAATAACTTGAGGTCAGAATTTAAGACCAGCCTGGGCAACATAGTAAGACCCCCTCTCTACAAAAAATAGAAAGAAATTAGCCAGGTGTGTTGGCATGCACCTGTAGTCTCAGCTATTCAGGAGGCTGAGGTGGGAGGATTGCTTTAGCCCAGGAGCTCAAGACTGCAGTGAGCTATGATCATGCCACTGCATTCCAGCCTGGGTGACAGAGTGAGACCTTGTCCCCAATTAAAACAAATAAAAACAAAATACAAAAAGGAAATGCTAAAATTGATTGAAAAAAAGAAAAACAAAATGATCTTCTGTCATAGAGGCCAGGGAAAGATAAACCATAGAGAGAATAAGGTTGGAAAGAACTGTTAAAATCTTTATGGCTTGGAGATTTGGAAGCTGTAGGTACATTAGCAGGAAGAGCTTTACTAGATAAACAGAGAAGAAGACAGAGCATAGGAAAGTAATGGAAAGAGGGAGTGGTGTGGTGCCAGGAGTATTGGAGGTCAATACCTTTCAACTAATTTTACCAGGGAGAAAAAAGACTGAGAGCTTGAAGAAACAGCAGAGCTGAAGGATTGCATGAATCTATTTATTGGATGAAGATACCTGAGCATTTAGGAAGACAATGCATAAGAAAGTCACAGAGTTAGAAGATATAAGAGAAAGTATAGTTGAATAACAAAGTTCTCAAACAGTGAGAGGCACAGAGTACAGGAAGATGAACTACATATTAGAATACCATTTCTTTTTCATAGAGAAAGTGAATATACAGAGGTGTGTGTGTGTGTTTGCGTGTGTGTGTTTGTGTGTGTGTATTTGTAAATTAAATGGGTAGTTTTTTTCTTTGTTAGTTGATGGCCCTATGTAAGAGACCCCAATCTCACTAAAGTAGGGCATAAGGTCCTGCTGATTTTATTGTGATCTGCATAAGGCTGATGATTTGTGGACAAGGTTTTTAAAGGTGATATAAGAAGCATCAGCCCAGGGCCACACTGAAGATATGTTGTTTCTCGATTTTTATTATTATTTTTTTCCACTTCATTAGGGTTACAAGCTTTTGATTATATCACAACATATAAATAGTAAGTTAATTTTTTAGTGAATCCCCTTAGTGAAAACAAAAAGATAAACATTTACTGACAAAACTACTTATTTTTTTCCCTTTTGGTAATTTTGGTTAGACTTTAAAAATATTTTTCACTTGAGTTTGCTTTGTGCATATGTTCTTTATGTAATTATTTAATTCTTAGAATGGATGAAGTCACATATTACCAACATTAAAACAATTAGCCATATAATATATTATGGTTATCTATTTAAATAAATGGTGTGTGTATATGTATATCCATAAACAACATGTCCTTAGACTCTTTCGTAATTATTCGTTCATATTATATGTTGTATCTAAATTAATTTGACTTCCCAAATCAGTTAATTGCTATGATCAAAATGGCCATGATAATTTAAATATTGATAATTGCCATGATAATTTATTGGGTATTTCTAAATAATGCTATTAGATATGTTATAGTCAAGAAATTTTATTAAAAAGTTTTTAAAATTTAGACTTGAAATTACTATACATGCATACAATATGTTAAAAAGTAACGAGAATATATATAAGATCTAAAAATAATTTCTTCTTGACCTTTGAGTTACAAATGGTTTGATACTGTTACACTTTCCAAAGACAGCATTTACACTTTAAATTCTGATTTAACCATAATTTACAGAATCAGCATAAACAATTTTTGTCAATATTTACAAATATCCAGTTCTCTTACACTCCTTAAGTCACAGTAATCTATATTTTCTAGTCTTCCCTGTATCTAAATGGATCAGTGTGATTAGGTTTTGGCCCATGTAACATGAGGAAAAGTGACACACTCTTGCATTTCCATGCCCAGACATGAAACATCCTATATAATCTCCCATGCTTTTTCTCTAGTTTGCTGGGTTCTTAAGCAAAGGTCATCCTATGCAATTTTCCATGCTTTTTCTCTAGTTGATTGGGTTCTTAAGCAAAGAACTCTAAGAAGTTGGAGATAGAAGGATATCAAATCTCTGATACACTGTTTAGAGAAGAGCCACCTACAAGAGACGCTGGATGAAGCTCATTGACTTTGGATTTTGTGCTAACGAGAAATAAACATTTCACATACTAAACCACTGCAATTTTAGGGTTCTTTATTATAACAGCTAGCATTGCTTATCCTGATTTAGACAGAATATCTCAGTAAATGAATTCAATTTATTACAGAAAAAGGGCTTTTTTGTTTTAGTTTTTCTAAACTGAAGACTTTTAAATAATGTTTATCCCTAAAATAAGCCTGGAAATTATGGGAAGAAATAAAGTTAAACATATAGGGCTCCCTAGAATCTAATAATGTAAATTTTCAAGAAGATGGCCATGAAACACTTTGATATAGTGGCATCTTTATTAATATCTATCAGAACAATATCCTCCAAAAACCGGTTTTCAATAAGAAAATGGTGATAAAATAATTTTACCAGGCAAGTTTATGAAAAGGTTAACTGTTTTTAATGGAGCATAATGTTTACTTATACTAAATATACTTTTTTGACATTATTTTAGAAATAAAAATTGTATTGAGAATATTTTTATCATGTATTTAAATGATATACAATACTAAAATATGAAAAGATTCCGTTAAGAAAGTTTTATACACTGCAGCCAGATGACAAAATTTAAAACAAACCAATAATACTAAGACCTAAAGAAGCATGTTATAATCCAGAAGTGGAATGAGCCATCATAGCCAACAATATTCATGCAAAGAACATTCATACCTTCATGTATTCCTCACATTATCCAAGATGTTTTCAGTATTGTTTTGAACAATTTTATTTCTCAGTGATTAAAGAGAAGATAGATAAAAATAACGTAACCATATTTTCTATTTTTAATTTTGTGATTTTTTTACTGAACTTTCCTTTGAACAGCAAGATAATATCATTTCTATACTCAGCACTGTGTCACTGAATGTTCCCCTTGCCACATGCTGACACCTGCATAGGAGAATAAAGAATCATTCAGCCAATTGAAAGAGACAATTCCCTCCATTCCATTTATAGGCCATGTGCAGTTTTAATGAAAACAGCTAAGAAGTATGCAGATTCATTCTGATTATCTTCTTATCGTTGACTGACTTTTATCTAGAGAAGAAAAATGTTTTACTTTGTAACCTTCCTCTAATGGGATAGTTCCTCCGTTGCAGATTCGGGGAAAAATACTATTTCAACTTAAAAATAACACTTTCGCCTCTTCCTTTTAAGGCAACATATTTCTTCTCTGTATTTTATAGGCTTTTCCAAGGATTTTCTTTTTCTGTGAAGTTTTTTCAACTCTCATGTCTTTGAATTCACAAGTTAAAACTAATTTATAACTTAAATGGATAAGTTATAATTTAAATGGATAAGTTATACTGAAAGTAAATACTCGCTAAACTTCGTAGTACTTTTCAGTGAGATAAGGACAGAAAGATATGCTAGGGCTGAGGGAGAGAGAAATTGTAAGAATGCTAACCAAAGGTAGCTAACTTATACAGCTATCACACAATAATAATTTCAACATTAATTTCAACTTTTCTTCTTCTAATTTGAAAATTTGTGCAGGTTGAATTAATCATGTTGATTTAATCATTAATTGAACATGCACAAATTGTCAAACTACAAGAATAAATGTTTCAGATATACCAGTAGACACTGCAAAGAACACTGATGCAAAATCTGCCTGCAGAACAAGGTCAGTTCAAAGTCTTATTGTAATCAATGTTTCTATTTGTAGCTTAGCTCGATCGCAACTTGATGGTGAGATAGCAGTTTCTCATCATTTACACATTACACATCAAACATTTACACATTTTCTGCATAGCTTGCTTTTTAAAAAGTCATATTGCATTTTAAATACTAAAACCAAAAGAGAAACCAAGGGCGTGCTGTTCTCCTTAATCAATCACAGTTACTGTTAACCATTATAAATACCAGTATTAATGTCCAATATTTTATTATGCTCCATCATAAACATTTTATTTTAAACCTGATTAGATGTTGTACTAAAAAGTTAACAAGTGCAAGACAGATAATAGAGGTAAAATTCTAATTCAAATTAGCAAAGGAATTTATTGACATTCAGTCTAGAACTTAAAACTTAGCTTAAAAACTTAGCTTAAAAATTGCATGATTAAGAGAGTTGACGACTTGAATTTCACCACTGCAAAGTTAGAGATTTTTAGAGTTGAAAATGATCTATGAGCACCAATCTCCTAATTAGCAATTGAATCACTCTGTAATGTCTCCCCAAGTGATCAGAGAAACTTCATCAATACCTGAAAGTTTCCTCCTGATACGGTTAGGGCTTGTTTCCCCACCCAAATCTCATCTGAATTGTGATCCTCAGGTGTTTATGGAGAGATCTGGGAAGTGATTGGATTATGCAGGTGGGTGCCCCCATGCTTTTATCATAATAGTCTGTGACTTCTCATGAGTTATGATGGTTTTATAAATGGTAGTTTTTCCTGTACTGACACAAACTTATTCTCTCTTGCCTTCTGCCATAATTGTAAGTTTCTAGAGGGCTTCCCAGCTATGTGGAACCATGAGTCAATTAAACCTCTTCTCTTTATAAATTACCCAGTGTTGGGTATGTCTTTAAAGCAGTGTGCAAATAGACAAACACACCTTCATAGGGAAAATACATCTATCTATTTCATTGGCGGACAGCTACAATTGTTTAAAAATTTCTTTCTTTTGTTGAACCTAAATTTTGCCCTACTTTTTCAACATTTAATGATTCCCAGTTTGACTTTGGGAAAAACTGAGGAATCTAATCCATCTTGGTTAGCATGCCTGAAGACAGATGTATGGTACACTGAAGTCTTCCATTCTCCAGATTAAATCATCCCTTTCTTTAAAACAATTTATCTTGTAACATGCCTTATTGTCTCAGGACAACAACCATTCTCTTGTGTATGCTCTCCTGTTTGCAAAGCACTTTTCAAATGGATGATCTAGAATTTGATCCAACACTCAAAGTATAGTTTGACCCAGGCAATGTTTTATTTGGTGCTTCTCTGGTGCTACAGATGTAGCACTGTCTTCCTTGGGAGATACATTAAATAGAGGAACATTGAGCTTCCAGTTATGTTAAATCTGTACTATGAAGCCATCCATCTTTTTCCAGTACTTATGAAGTTGAATTATTGGCTTGAAATGCAAAAACAAATGTTAAATCTGTTAAATTTCATTTTCATTGATCTAGCCTATTGTGCCAGACCACTGATTCTTTTTGTCCATCTCTGACAACTAATAAAAGGGTTAGAAAACTACGGCCTGTGGACCAAATCCAGTTCACTGCCTGTTCTGTAAACAAAGTTGCGTTGTAATACAATCATGCTCATTTGTTTATAAACTATCCACGGTTGCATTTCTGCTGTAACAGGGAAGTACTTATGACAAAGACTGTATGACCCACAGAACTTAAGATATGTACTCTCTTGTCATTTACAGAAGAAAATTGTTTCTCAACTGAACTGGTATATCAGCTGTTTCCTGCAGATTTAGTGATAATTCATCTATCTTCTCATGAAGACTGAGAATTACAAGGTCAGTCCACAAACTGGACATTCATAAACAATAAAGAATTCATTAATTTGCATTAATTCATTTCACCTGATGCAATGGCAAATCATCAAACTGTCATCTGCCCACGTCTCCTGCTGTCACGAAGAAATACTTTGCTGAAATTCAAATGTGCTTTCTGATACTCTAGGCACAACAGTTCAGTAATCTAAAACTAGAAATGGCTTGACTGAAATGACTTCTTAGTGAAACTATGTTTGCTCTTAGAATTCATCAATTTCCTAAGTGCTTAGCTAGCCTATTTTTCCCTCAAAATGTATTTCTCAGAAATAGTACTTGTAGAATTTGAATAAAGAGTTTCAAAGTCAAATAAGTTCATGAAATGCTACATTCTGCACTTGATATACTTTGTTTGGAGTTACAATACACATTAGCATATTCAAAGGTCTGAGACATTATATAGTAAATATACTGGTTTAAATGATTTCAACACATTCTTTCCCCGCATTACTTAACCATAGAACCTCCCTTTCTTATTATTCAGAAACTTTGGTGGAAGAAACTTTAGAAAAATTTGTAAATTGCTATGAGGAAGAATATTAACACAGCCTCAGATGCTGAAAACCTATTTCTTGTGGGCTTTTAGACGTTTCTGGAAAATAAGCAGGAATAGTTTGAATTATGAGAATATCTCAGAATTTATAGTTCCATTTTAAGAACAAATGTTGGTTTTGCTCTGTTTTACCTGAATTTACTAGGCTGGATTTACATCTTTATGTTGATACAAGAGTGAGTAATATACTCTGATTTTATAAGAGCAGTTAATTATCATGGAAATAACAGGCATAAACCAAAGGCAAAAAACATAGTAACAATATGAAACTTTCCATGAGGGCCGGAGCTATTTCTGACTTATTTGTATACGTGCAATTCATTACCTTGCAGGTAGTAGGTACTCATTACATTGTTGGATGAATTAACAAATAAGTAAAGGCTTGCATTTTTAATTATCATGATCCTACTCATTTTCCATTCAATAGACGTATTTCTACATTACTGGTATGGTAGAAAAATTTCACTATTTTAAATTGGCTTTTCTATCAAAGATATAAATAAAAACCAGAAATCATCAAATTGAAAAAGTAAAACAATGAGTGTTACTCATTCTTTAAGAAACAAAAAGTCCCATTTGATACAAACAAAGCGGTTATGTTCAGTGTGTCTACACAGTCTTTGGAGGGCTTGAGGATCAATAACCATCAGGCTGTATGATTTTTTGGGGGGGCTGAAATTTAAAATATACATAAATGTGGAGTATAAAATTAGAAACAAATATGCAAATGTCTTAGATAAGGATCTACAGATTTTTATGAAAAGTTGTTTTGGGGAATATAATTTTAGTATTTTACTTTTAGTTAAACATTTGATTATGCTATTTTAAAAAGCATTTTTAAACATACTGTTTTAAAATATTTATCAATCACCATTATACCTTTTAGAAAACCTCTCTAATAGGGAAATCCATCAAAACGTTTCCCTAATAAATATTATGATTTTTAAGTTCTTTATGAAATGGTACTAACTTTTCAAACCACCTATGGACATTTTAAGTGTCATATTCAAATTTTAATGGAAATTTATTTGTTATTTACTTGAATCTGAATTGTTTAGTGAATATATGTGGTTGAATAATTTTGTTTGTTTTTGTTTTTATTTTAGAAACTATGCTAGAAGTTGCTGTAAGAGGACTGTCCCTTTTGATGGATCGTGACATCTGACACTTCATTGGTCCTTAAGGTGAATTTGACTAAGTATTTAGTTAAATCAAAATGCTTGTTATAACATAGCCCTGTTATGATAACTCTTTTCTTAAAATAAAAACCCTTGTTGGCTTCTAGAAATCATCATTTTTCTTCTTTTTTTTCCTGAAAAAGACATTATTTTATTACTTTCTATGGCTGAGTAGTATTCCATGATGTATATATACTGTATTTTCTTTATCCACACATTGGTCGATAGGTACTTAGGTTGGTTCCATATATCTACAAGTGTGAATTGTGCTGCAATAAACATATGTGCGCAGGTGTCTTTTTCATAAAATGACTTATTTTCCTTTAGGTAGATACCCAGTAGTGGGATTGCTGGACAGAATGGTGGATCTACTTTTAGTTTTTAAAAATCTCAGGCTGGGCGCAATGGCTCATGCCTGTAATCCCAGCACTTTGAGAGGCTGAGGTGGGAGGACCACCTCAGGGCGGAGTTGGAGACCAGCCTGACCAACATGGAGAAACCTCGTGTCTACTAAAAATACAGAATTAGCTGGGAGTGGTGGTGTGCACTGCCTGCAATCCCAGCTACTCAGGAGGCTGAGGCAGGAGAATCACTTGAGCCCGTGAGGC
>NW_012110363.1:2474486-2475834 GCF_000951045.1 Mandrillus leucophaeus | reverse complement strand
AAAAAAAGAAAAAGAAAAAAGGAAGAAGAAAAAAAAGAAATCTCCATACTGCTTTCCATATAGGTAGTACTAATTTACATTCCTGCCAGCAATGTATAAGTGTTCCCTTTTCACCACACCCATGCCAACATCTATTGTTTTTTGACTTTTTAATAATGGCCATTCTTTTTTTCCCCCCCTTTTTATTTATTTATTTATTTATTTTTATTATTATACTTTAAGTTCTAGGGTACCTGTGCACATCATTTTTTCTAAGAATTATTTAGTAACTCTTATTTTTCTTTTTATACCTATATATCATATTTTCCCCCTCAGTATTGGGCTTTGCCGTTTTACTATGGCAAAGATTTTATTTCCACCTTAAATTTTATTGTAAACTTCTTTGACAAATTTTCAACAAATTGGTTAAGGCATGTAATATTATTAGCAGTTTATATGTTGGTTTCTGCTCTAGATTACAATCTCCTTCAACTCAGGCCCCATGCTTTATTCATCTTTATTTGTATCAGCATTTTTTCATGGTATCTTGCAAATGGTAGTTTTTCAAAAGTATTTTTTAATGATTAAGAAATAACACATAAACATAAAACCTCCTAAGCTGGAACCTAGCATAGAATAGTCACTCAATAAAAATTTGACGGCAGAAAAGATGCAACCTTGAGCTTTCCACATATCACTGAATCCTTCTTTGGGAGCTCTGAGTCCTGGTCGACATGGGTGTGCCCGCACATGCACGGAACTGTGCTTGGGAGCATGAGCTCTGGAGTGTCTGCATGAGTTTACTTCTTATCTCTTACCATATGCTGTATGAGCTTTGGCAAGTCATCAAACCTATCTGATCTGAGTATCCTAATCTGTAAAAGAACTCTAATTGGATTTCTGTCAGGATTAAATGTTTACAAAGCCCACTGCATGCAATAATAATTTGTAAAAAAAAAAAAAATATTATTATAGTTTGTCACCCAAACTCATATTTTAAATCACATTTATATTCCATGAAAATGGAGCATTCAAATATCATTAGTAATCACATTTTGTAGTGGTATTATGATTCCTTAAAATCCCAGTTGCCTGTAAAAAACAGTCTTGTGTTATGTATTCTGCCTCTGCAAGTCCCTAGACCAAGCATTGGGACCTCTAATGGAAAGTTTCTTTTTTTTTTCTTTTTTTTTTTTTTTGAATCATCAGACTTTTGACATTATTCCTTATGATCTACTCCTCAGATCTTATAACAAACATCCATATTTCTACATCCCAGAATAAATACTTATCAATATTTTACTATATTGTTTTACAAATATTGCTAACGTCACTTTACCATAGCATCCTTAGTCCCATCATTCCCCCG
>NW_012110363.1:2453407-2474371 GCF_000951045.1 Mandrillus leucophaeus | reverse complement strand
TTTTGAGACAGAGTCTCGCTCTGTCGCCCAAGCTGGAGTGCAGTGGCGCGATCTCGGCTCACTGCAATCTCGGCATCCCGGGTTCACCCCATTCTCCTGCCTCAGCCTCCTGAGTAGCTGGGACTACAGGCGTCTGCCACCACGCCCGGCTAATTTTTTGTATTTTTAGTAGAGACGAGGTGATTTCGATTTTTTAAGTTACATGAATGAGTTATACTGCCTACACCCTCCTTTTGCTTGCTTTTTTTCCTCCCACGTGTTATGTCTTAGCGATTTCCCCATGGGTTCCATAGATATTACTATAATGTTGATACCTACATGAATAGTGTAGCTATGACCATTGATGTCAATACCTATATCACTATCATGCTAGTATCACAACCAACATTTTATCATTTAACATGTAATGTTTCATCTCATTAATAAATCCCACTTTATATAAAACCTCTTTTTATTGATCTTTTTTATTTATTTATTGGGTTGTTTACAGCTTTATAATTTTGCTAAGAATATTCTAATAACATAATTGCCCCTGGTGTACATGTAAGACAGTTTCTCTAGGTCTAGAGTCTTAAATGCATATCCAGATAGAATATCTGGAGCATATAATATCCCTGTTGTTAATTTTACAAGAAGATTGTCTTATTCTTTAGTAACTAGATCACTATACTCTAGGTTACTTTGTTAGATTTTAATATGCCTGAAGCCAAGGCTAAGTTGTCAATCATTTTGTGTCTTCTATAGCACAAAAGCTGGCACAGAAGAGACTCCTTTCAGTGGGCTTTCTTTTTAACTTCTTTGCAGTTAATGGATAGAATTCAGAGAGTACATGTGCTGCATGGGAAAAATTATATCTGTATTTTTCTTAACTTCTAAGTGAAACTGATCATTTATTACATCATATATATAAGCCAAAAATACTTTCAAGCTATATTATTACTACCTGTGATTTTTGTCACTAACAGAAGTCACGGATACTTTTATATCACATTATTTCTGTGGCAGATGCCTAAAATATTTCTTATACATACTACCACTTCAAAATTATGGTAATTATTAGAGATGCCACTATATTTTATTATTTGATGTCTTAACAAAAAAGCACACATATTAGAACATCACTATTTAAAAAAATATTTTGATGACTGCATTTCAGTGTACTTGAATTCTTTTGTAATCCTCTGCATTTTTATGCATTACCGTGATAAGGAGATCATAGGATTCACTAGAGGTTTATGAAACAAGAAAGGTTAAGAACTTCATTAAATGTTAGTTCTTAATCCTTCTCTTTGCTTTTTTTCTCTCCCTGGCAGGCCTTACTTGAACCTCTTAATGTACTTAGGAATGTCAAGTCTGCAGGGACAATTTGCTAATTGAAAGTGAAGCAATGCCATTTCGTTGTTAGCCTGATGCTTAATGATCTGCTTTTCCTTAAGCCCAGATCTCCTTAGGGATCACAGTTCTGTGCATAGCATAGTCACATAATTCAAAGAGCCACATTACAGCTCTCAAATATAAGTAGAAATAGAAGGACTTAGGAAGATGTATGGTTCAGTTTCCTTAGTAACATCCCACTTAAGAAAACTGTCTCTCATTTTAATCTGTTTCCCCACTTAATGTCTTTAATTCCTCTTTAGTCTGATTATTTCAGGTGGATATTATCACATTCCTGAATTATTCAATAAATTAAGCATTATGTGTGCTTCTAGTAGCAGTGCTTCTTTTTAAAGTATATATTTTTCTTCCTTTGCCATGGGAGATGTTTGACCTTCTCACACCAGGACACTATACTTTCTACTGTTAATGCTAAGACAACCAAGATACTGTGTCAGATAATTTAACCAGGAGATGACATCTAGGAAACCAGCTCATCCTTTTAGTACTATCCTATTTAGAACTTTGATGAAGATTAAACTCTGGTTACTCAATAAGACTTAGTCTGCAACTAGGACCATGTGCTTAGTGAGCTTAGAAGCTTGCAGAAAGTCAGTCTTAGTAGGCCTCTCATTCTTGGCGCCGCATAGTAATGTGACCTCTCATTCATTTTCTTTGATGTACCTCTTTCTCCAGTCTTTCTATCATTGTGCCTTCCATGATGACATCTCCCCATTCCTATTTGTCTGGTTCTTAGAGAAACAGAACCAGTAGTAGAAGTTCCATCATCCGTAGTTGGTATGTTAAGAGACAGGAGCGCTGATGGTGGAGTTCCAGTCTGAATCTGAGTCCAAAGCCAAGACGGATGTCCCAGGTCAAAGACAATGAAGCAGGCAGAGAGCGTGAATTATCCCTTAGTGAGCCCGTTGTTTTTTTCTATTCCGGCCTTCAACAAATTGGATAAGGACTACCCACATTAGAAGGACAATCTTCTTTACTCAGTCTACCGATTCAAATGTCAGTCTCATCCAGAAACATCCACATAGGAACATCCAAAATAATGTTTAATCAAATATCTGGGCATCCTGTGACCCAGGAAAGTTGACACAGAAAATTAACTGTCACACTATTGATGATTATTGTAAACCAGGTTCACTGTTAGCACACATTCCTACATTCTTATGTCTCTAGAGTTCTTCAGAGAATATCCAACATCCCCTCTCCTCATTCGTTCCTTTTCTATTTTGAAACCTGGATATTTTTAAATTTAAAGACCTTTCCCTTGAAGTCCACTGAAATCAAAGTTATTGAATCTTTCATACAACACAGGGGAAATATGGGTATCAATCCAACTCTCAATTGAAAATTGCAGATAATTACTTTTCTATCCTTCTTTCTTTGGGGTTCTTGTCATGCTATGTAACACTTCCATCCCATCACTTACCAGCTTCACTCTCCTCTATTCATTTAGAATTTTGGCTTCTAGCATGTATTCTTTTCATTGTTTGATAATGCCTCACATGCATATGGCTCATGCCGGTTTCAAGTTTACTATGTTCTTTCTGGCGTAAAATTTTGCTCATAGTCAGTCTTAACTTGGAACCAACTCTCTTGGAGTAAATGTTGTTATTAGTTTAGCTGACCCATTTATGAAGTGTTAAACTCTAGCAAGTCAATAATTCATTACATTCTTCTGTCAGTCCATAACTCTCTCCTTTATTCCTTTCATACCTGCTCTTTGTCTTCTATTGTCCTGTACCCATCTTTTTCCCCACTAACATTAGTAGGCATCCCTTCATGACTCTCTGATCCACCTGATAGTCTGGATCATTAATCAATATCTTTCTTGCCAATATCTTCAATTCCTTCACCCTCTAGTTTTCTAGAATGCTATCTCTAAAAACTCATAAACTTGAATCATTCTAATTACAAACTTTGCCATTATATATATGGCTATACATATATACACATAGCATGTGTATATATAAAATGGTTATATATGTGTATATATAAAAATAGAGAGAGATGTTATGTGATGGTTAAAAAATAATATTTCTAATGTGGACTGGTGTTCTAAACACATACAATTTTAATGAACTGAAGAATAAAATTCAACCATTTAGTAAGGATAAAAAGAATCCATGATATGGCCCTTGATTACCTTTTTTCCTAGGCAGAGTTCCTAATAAATTTTTGTTTATATTCCTGTCAAAACCTGTGTAGGATCTGAGATTTTACCCTATTTGCAAGCTAAGTTAGCCTGCCACAGTTTCATGGCTACTGAGAGAAAACATGAGAGCCCCAGGCTAGCGTGTACAGTAAAGAATTTAACCTCCTGCAAACAAAGGTCTGGTTTTTCCCTCAGCTCCTGGGAGGTAATCTCTAAACACTTGGAATGTGCTGCCAGATTAAAGTATCTTCGTTTACCCGGGGGCATTGGAAGATGCCAGACAATGTAACAACCTACTTTATAGGGGGGATTTGGGGTCATGTTGTATTATCTAAATTTCCACAGGGCCTGGAGACTGAGGCCAACCACTTGGACAGTAAACCATATCAACGTGGTGCAACCTCAATAAAGACGTTGGCACTGAGGCTCAGGTTGGCAATAAGTGCATACACATCATTACTGGAGGGGTGAATGCTGTCTGTGACTCCCCTGGTAAAACATAACTGGAAGCCCCACGTTTGGAGTGCTCTTGCACTCTGCCCCATGCATGTCTTCTCTTGGCTAATTCTAACCTCCATTTTTATTTTTGTTGTAATACACCATAATATAACTGCTTTCAGTGAGTTCTGTGAGTCCTTCCAGAAAAGGTTCAAAACTGAGGGTCATCTGAGTGACCCTGAAACTTTACATTGGTGTCAGAAATGAGAATGGTCATGTGGACTCTTCCCTGACTTTATATGAGATAAAGAACTTTATTAGAAATCAAGGCCCAGTGAGCAGTGTGAGTTTCAAGTATGCACCAGCTCCTTTTGTCCCCCAAGTCCCATGGGGGTATTATGGAGGGATCCCAGGTGGATGCTGCTCACAGAGTGGGCTTGTAGCGTAGCTGAGGAACTCTGAAGCCAGGGAACATGAATCTTTTACACTGGATAATAAGCATGCCTTCCCAGAAGACACTGTCTGTATTTTCCAAAGCTATACACAAACTAGCCATTTGTTCTGGAAGGAATCACAATCTCTATCTTCTAATGTTATTTGCTATAAAAGGATCCTTGAAAAAGTAGTTTTGAAAAAAATGTGCAATTAATGCTTCTTTTGCGTGATACACAGAAACAGGAGAAGCCCATGGAGAATTGTCTTCCAACAATTCTATGCTTCAATCACCAAACTACCTACACTTGTTTCAAAGTACCTTCCAGGTCATTTTTCTGTGTTGTGTTTACATTCCTTTTTCCTTCCCAAATACACCGATCATTGTAGAGAATATTATTCACATTTTAAGACTCTTTTCAAGGGTATCATACCCAAAGAATTCTTATTAAATTCCCCTTCACACCTTCCCCCTCTATCACTAAGCATCCTGCTCCTCTTTGTTCTCTAAAGTATCCTCTTCAAACTTCTAGCACCAGAATAACATCACTATTTATCTTGCTTATTTAAATAATTTTTGTTCTTTACCGAAGCATACGGGAGCTACTTTTGATTTGTCCTTTTATACCTTCAGTATCATTGTGCCTGCCACATAGGAACTACTGGGAAATTACTTAAAATAAGAAATGATTCCATATTCTGATGATCAGAAATTCTATTTGATTCAAAATGTTTAAAGCTTTGGACCACGCACAAGTGAAGTTGGTTTTGATTTTTCCAACAACATTCATGCGATTGACCGCAAAAATAGAATCAGTAACTCAAGGTTCTACTTTGTGTTTATTACGGTCGTCTTTACAAATTCCAAATAATACAATTTTAAAATTTTTTCTCACAACCACTTATTTCCTGGAATCTAGTCATTTCTCACCATCTCCACTTCTACCATCTGAGTTTAAGCCATTATTACCTTTCACCTGCTTTATTTAACAGCTTCCAGCTTGTCATTTTGCTTCTAACTTCCCCTCTATAGTCTTATTACAGCAACCAAAGTGATCATTTAAAAATGTAAATCAGATAATATCCCTCTCCTACTCAAAACCTTGCAGTGATTTCCTCTTTCCCCCATAGTAAAAGTCAAATTCTGTACAATGACCTCTTAGGGCTTTTGCACTGGCTGTTTTCTCTGCCTGAAATGCTCTCCCACAAGTGAATCCACATCAACTATAACTAACCTTCTTTGACCTGCTGATCAAATGTCACCCGCCTACTAAGTACCTGCTGGATTAAAAAGAACTATCCTAAATACACGATTAGGAATTACAAACTGTGCCCATACCACAAGCATTCTTGATCTCTTTTAATTTCATCCTTTTTTTTTTTTTTAATAATTTGCAACTGTCTAACTTACTCTGTAATTTATCTTTGTTTATTGCAAGTCTCCTGCAGAATATGAGCTCTATCATGGCATCGACCCTTGGCTACTTTTTCTATTAATGATTACAATGCATTTAGAAAAGTGTTTAGCACATAGTAGGAAGTCTAAGTATTTTTGTGTGAATGAATCAATGAATGATATGGGCAAGTTTATGTCGTTGTTGCTGCTCTGCTACTTTATGTTGCTTTCAGTTGGAAGAAAGGGCAGTGCGAAATGAAGTGAGAAAATGATGGATAAAAATACATAGGGAAGACTAAGTTTTAAGGCACACTGTGAACAGTGTGGAACTACAGGCACTCAGCATCCTGACCACTTAATTCCCTTCGACGACCACTTGATGGAAGTGTGTGTTAATATAGCATTAACTTTGTGATCATGTGAGAACTCGTCTATATTGTACATAGATAAAAGTTTCTGGAATAGGATCATTGGTGCAAAGAAAGAAATGAATTTTAAGTACATTAAGTATGCCATTATTTTAATGCTCTAATGTTACCAATGTTACTATCGCTTAGTTATATAAACATACACAATTTTGTATTTATTTCCCTGTAAAGCAGGTTATGTATTTCCCACAATGTTGGAATCTGTTATTTTTTTTTCCCTTGGAAACTACATAATCTGATTCTTATCTTTGCTCAGATAACTGTGGGAGAAATCAGAACAGAAAACTGTCCCAAGTTAGCAGTAGCAACACATAAAATAGGGTGTGTTCTTTTCCAGTAGTAGATAATCATGCCTTTGGGTATTACCAAAGCAGGAAGCATGATTCTGAGATCTTGATTTTTGAGGTATGTAGTTTTCTGTTGAAGACACATTTGACAGATGTAGGTATGTGGTAGTGAGAATGGCAAATCATGTTGCGTCTTTAGAAATTTAATTTTAATAGGTAACTAATTCTGAATAAATCATTGTGCTGGAGTATACATAATGTTTTAATATGTTTTTTAAGAGTGAGATTCTTGATATTTCCTTTGTGTGATTTTGATCCAATTACTTTTTTCACTTTTTTTTTCTCTTTCTTCAAGCAAAAAAAATCAGATTAAGTTTTAATTATTCTAGGAATTTTCTAAAGATAAAATTCTTCCTTTCTTTTACAAAATGCAACTGTAATGTATTTTATTGTTACTGTTAGTTTTACCAGTGGCAGTTTTTATCTATTTTCACATATTACATGAAGAGCTTATAAATGACTAAATAATCAAATTGTTGATTTTATTCTGTTTATAGTTTTTCTCTGTGTTCCTAAAGGACAAGATAACAAGTTTAATTGCACTATGTTGATATATTGAGTTAATATCTATCAGGGATAAAACCTGTCTCTTATACACATCTAGATGTGTATAAGAGACAGGCTCAGTGGTGCTGATTTGTGTTGGAGGCTATACCTCCACGAAATAAAAATGATAAGGGCAATGAGGAAAAGATAATGATAAACCTTTCCTCACCTTATTGTGTTATTCATTAGCTGCACAGGTTAGACTGCTAATTTAGCAGCAGTGAATGGGAGTTCAACAGACTTCCAGAGATTGAAAGAGAATCTCTCAATATATGACCTGAGAATTCATTTCTAAAGAAAGGATGAGGGACCCTTTTGTTGTTATTCTTGTTATTGTTAAATTCTTGCAGTGGCTCAAACACTCAAAATCTTTTAAGTTTCATAACAATTATTTTTAAATAATAATATATTTGATAGAGTGTTGGGTGTCTAAAGAAAAATTTCAAATTATTAAGCATAGTATACACATTCTTACGATTTATATGTACAACCTCTAGTGATCATCATGATATTCTAGTGACAAGTAAGTGATGTGCCCCAGATAAAAGAATTAGGCAGTGGCAGAAATAGAGCTCTCTCATGGGTCATCTGACCAGGAGTCAGATGTCATCTCCTCACCTTAGAATCTTCTAGAAGAATCTTCACTTCAAAGTAATGATTTCTTCCAAGGCACTGTTGGTCCGCGTATTTTATCACCTACAGTGATACACCAAACATACAGGCATTCTTTGTGTGATTCATTTCATTGTAGGGAACCTCTAGTTTTAGAATAATTTTTAAAGTTTAGCTGAAAATACCTTCTTAAAGGAGTCATACTTTTGAGCCCAATTTTCTTACCTAACAAATATTTTCCTAAGTTAATTAAATTCCTAACTAAACATTGCGTTGCACTTTCACCTAGTCTCGGTGTGAGCAATCCTTCATAGTTCTCACCATCTTTGCCTTACACTTGACTTTGCAACCAAGATTTGAATCACTTCATGTCTCTCAACTAGAGTTTCATCCTCTGAGAATTGAGATAGTTGGATTAGATCAATGTTTTTAAATTCAAACTGTACTGCCAAGTAATTATTAATGATAATAAGTGGGAGAAAGTATGAGGAGATAGTGGAGAAGGAAGGGAACAAAAATCTGGGTCTTGTTGGTTATATATATAAAATATATATAGTATATATATAATATATATATAGAGAGAGGCTCACACTTATAATCCCAGAACTTTGGGAGGCCGAGGTGGGTGGATTGCTTGAGCTCAGGAGTTCAAGTCAAGCCTGGGCAACAGGGCAAAACCCCATCTCTACTAAAAATACGAAAAATAGCCCTGCGAGGTGGTGTCTGCATAATCCCAGCTACTTGGGTGGCTGAGGCAGGAGAATTGCTTTAACCCCGGGAGGTGGAGGCTTCAGTGAGCTGAAATTGTGCCACTGCACTCCAGTGTGGGTGACAGAGTGAAACCACGTCTCAAAAAAAAACCCCAAACTAAACTAAAATTCATATTTTAGAGGGATTTTATTAAGGAAATCAATGTGGCAAAGTTTCCTATAAATGCTTATTCCTCATTATTCATTATAGACTTCAGACAAAAGGAAATATTTAGCTCAAATATCCAGTCTCAAACTTTTCCTAAGTAGGACCGATCACAGTCTTTTTTCGTGTGCCCAGTGCATTCAGTACCTACTTCTTTTATATTACATGTATGTTTGTATTGGGATTTTTTTTTTGTCTTTTCCAATAGACAACTTTTAGGAACAAAGACCTGTTGTTTTGTGTATCTTCATTCCTGCCTTATTAGCAATACTACCTACATGTTTCTCTTCCCTCAAACCATAGAAAGTAGATATCTTGAAAGACTGGCAACACATTTTTGGATATACTATATAGATTTTGGTTATGTCATTAGGGAATTACATAATCAAATGTAAAAAGGGAAGTGCATCAGAGACTCTAAAAGCAGTAGCACATGACTCATCAAAGGAAATTTAAAATGAATAATCTCTTCATATGAAGAAAACAAAAAGCAAAACTTTTAAACCTTGAAGCATAAAGGACAGATCAAATGAACAGAGCAGTGTCAATGGGGCTTGAATGGGGAGATGTGGAATGGAATAAAATGAATTAAATTGCAGAAAATGTCTAATTAAACTAATTGTAGTCAATATTTATTTTCAGTTTTGTAATTATTTATTTATGCTGTCCTGCTTCTGAACTCCCTGTCTACGTCGGGGGAATACCTCCCTGCATTCACCTTGGTGGAATAGGTCTGGTCTCTGTATATACGTGCAGAAAATCCCAGATATCGAGTCCTCCCCTCTTGAAGCCAGGTTTTGGGCATTTGACCTATTCTTGGCTCATTACCTATTCCCACTTAGACATTTGCACCTAGAGGAAATGAAAGGAGAGACAGTGCAGAGGCAATAGCATTGCCTTTCAGTTGCCAAAGGCAGGAGTGGAATAAAGGAAGCAAATACACCCATGTCATATGGCAACTATGGCATGTATGCCAACCGTGGTGTCTGGGATGCAGTGGACACAGCAAAGTGTCTGGGTGAGCAAAGTCCTCACACAGATATTCACATGGGCAGGTTTTGGCTATAAGGGTTTCTGCTTATTTTTTGAATTTTTTTTTTCAGTCTTCCTAGTAATTTAATAAGCTACCCAGTTTCCTTTCAAAACATATATTTTTTCAATTAACCAGTCTGTTTTTCTTGAATGCAAGTAAGAACCCTAAGTGTCATTATCAAAGAAGTTCTAGGTAACTCTAGATATGATTTTCTTGCTCTTAAAATAGCAGCATTTGTATATATTAATATATACTTTATATATATGTAAGTGTGTATGAATGCTATACACAGACATGCACATATATATATTCAGTTATATATATACATATATGTGTATCTGTGTGTGTGTATATATATACTAGTGTATATATGTGTGTGTGTGTATATATATACACTAGTACAAATAAGATTGTGCCAAACCTCCTCTATGAACGATCTGTGTTTGGCATTGCAAATTGATGTGCAAATAAAAAAATTGTAGATTTCTAAACAATTATGACTCCCCAAAATATTTTTTTCTCAATTAAAATAATTTAAGTTTCTCAATTTAAAGACATGATATTTCAAGACAAATAAAATTCAAGTGCAGAATCATAAGCTAGAATGTAATGTCTTATTTATTAGTAAAGATTTAATTGGCTGTACCCTAGGACACTGGTAGGACTAGAGATATCAAGATGAGTAACAAGTGGCTCCTAACAGACTAAGATATTTATTTATTATAATACTGAAAAGAAATAGGTAATATGTATTGGGTCATTATACTATTCATATTCTTGATCCAGTTTTTAGAACAAAATTGGGAGTTTGTTCTAAAGAAATAACAGAAAAAATTATGTGAAAATATTCATTGTAGCACTATGCATGATTGTAGAAAGATTAAAAGAAAATGCAATGTTTAATTATAAGCAGTCTAATCATTAGCACTACTGAAAAAAAGCACATGTTCTTCTTCCTTTCCAGGCTTGTGGTAAAATTGCATTTCCTTGATCCTTTGAAGTTAGGTGGCCAAGCAAATGTGGGTGACAGTTCTGTGCTTCACCTTCAGGCAGAGCTTCGAAGCTGTGTGTGAGTCTCCTCTCCCCTCACCCTTTCTCAGCCTGAATCTCTAACTGACAAGCTCTGAAGCAGAGGCCCCCAAAACCCGTAATAGGCATTCAGAGTGAGTGAGAAGCGAACCTTTCTGGTTATAAACTGCTAACATCATGGAGCTAAATGATACCACAGAATCGTCTATTTTGAGTTAATATATAGATTAAATAATGGTTTTTAATGATATAAGTAAAAAAAGCAAAACTTCAGCAAATCATATATACTTATGAACAAATATGTAATAATTGGATAAAATGAAAATAGTTTGGATATGGCAGATGGGAATGTGAATTACATATTTATCTCTTAACCTTTTACAATAAGTCTGTAAGCTATCCTCTGTCCTTTCAAAATGTTTCAAATGTAAATTTAAAGTTATTTAAACTGGTCAGATAATATTACAGTTGAGTGATTAATTAAAAATATATTTTTGCTTATCTTTTAAAAATGCATATCATAATTTTAATTCATGCCTTGTTAATTATCTTCCTTACCCCAATCTAGGCAGATATCCACTACATTTTCAACAAAAACAAGCTTAGTTTGTGATTCAAATGGGTACTTCAGAAGGATTTCACTCAGAAGACAAAAAAGGACACAGATTTTACTCAGAGCAGCAGAATTTATGGAAATCTTAATTTGGACATGCATGTTTAGCCACAATCAATGGCTTCAAAGAGAGGCCTTATATAATACAGATCATTGCCATGCATTTGTTATTCTATTAATAAACACCGGATATTGGAATTTGAATCATTAAGTTGTATGTCTAATACTAACTTCTAAAAAATGAAGGCAGGTCCTCTCTGCTGATGAACAAACTAAAATTCTTTCTTGTTTTGAGCATGAATAAGAGTTAGTATAATAATATGTGAGTTACTGAGCATTAACAATTTTTAATGTGTAAACCAAAGTTAATTTGTTTGTAGAGTTTACCAAAAACTCAACTCAATGTACTGTACTGTACTTGGAAGTCCTGCTGACATATGATACTTGGCAGTGTTACAAAGTGGCTCTCTTGCTTGTGCAGATACAGGCAGTTGGCATTTTTGTTTTGCACAGAACAAACTTCACACAGTACATCCTAAAACCTGCTTCGTGTAGGTTGTGGCTTTCATTTTATTTTTCCTTCCATTATAAATCACTGTTAGTTTAATTTTATCATTATTAATCCAAATTTTTGTGAACTTTTCATTTAACTTATACTTTGATGCTTATTTGTAATAATAGAAATTTTAGACTTTCAGACATTGGCACATAAATGCAAAAATGAATGATTCCACTTTCATATTTTCTTGAACAATGGTACCAGATTGTCACTGACATTTTAAAACTGTAAAATAGGCAGAAAAATGAGCTATATGAGGGAAAAGGTAAAATAAAAGAGGATTAATGTTTGATAGTGAAGCTATGTTACATTTTGGAACTCTTTATTATACTTATTTAATCATCATTCGAGTTCTTGATATATAGTAAAAGAGAAATTTAGATCTTGTGATTAGCAGATATTTGGCAATATTAAAAAAAAACAACAAAACAATTATTCCTTGTTAGATTCCACTCTAACACAAATCAAGCAGCTGATTAGCATAATTTTCCATTTGGCCACACTCCAAGTAGTCCTGTGAATGCCTGTGTGCAAGAAGGATAGCATTTGCTCTTCTTACATCTGCCAGGTGCTAACCTCTCAGCACCTCTACAGAGTTCTGGGAGTCTCCAATTGGAGTCAGATTTCTGTCATCTCTATTCATACCATACTAGTCCAAATGCAATAAGTACCTACACCCTAGACATATTTCTTTTTTCTTTCTTTGTTTTTTCCTTTTATGTCCTTTTAAATTTAAGTTCCAGGATACACGTGCAGAACATGCAGGTTTGTTACATAGTTATATGTGTACCATGGTGATTTGCTGTACCTATTGACCCATCCTCTAAGTTCCCTCCCCTTGCCTGCCACTCCCCAACAAGCCTTGGTGAGTATTGTTCCCCTCCCTGTGTCCATGTGTTCTTATAGTTCAACTCCCATTTATGAGTGAGAACATGTGGTGTTTGGTTTTCTGTTCCTGTGTTAAGTTTGCTAAGAAGGATGGCTTCAAGCTTCATCCATATCCCTGCAAAGGACATGATCTCATTCCTTTTTATGGGAGCATAGTACTCCATGGTCTATATGTACTACATTTTCTTTATCTAGCCTATCATTGATGGGCAGTTGGGCTGGTTCCATGACTTTGCTATTGTAAGTAGTGCTGCAACAAACATATGTGTGCATGTGTCTTTATAGTAATATGATTTGCATGCCTTTGGGTATATACCCAGTAATGGGATTTCTGGGTCAAATGGTATTTCTGGTTCTAGATCCTTGGGGAATCACCATATTGCTTCCACAATGGTTGAACTAATTTGCATTCCTACCAACAGTGTAAAAACATTCCTATTTCTCCACAACCTTGCCAGCATCTATTGTTTCTTGACTTTTTAATAATTGCCATTCTGACTGGCTTGAGATGGTATATCATTGTGGTTTTGATTTGTATTTATCAAATGATCAGTGATGTTGAGTTTTTTTCATATGTTTCTTGGCTGCATAAATGTCTTCTTTTGAGAAGTGTCTCTTCCTATCTTTTGCCTACTTTTTAATAGGCTTGGTTTTCTTTCTTATAAATTTGTTTAAGTTCCTCGTAAATTCTGGATATTAGACTTTGTCAGATGGATAGATTGCAAAAATATTCTCCTGTAGGCTGCCTGTACACTCTGATGATAGCTTATTTTTCTATGCAGAAGCTCTTTGGTTTAATTAGATCCCATTTGTCAATTTTTGCTTTTGTTGCAATTGCTTTTCGTGTTTTCCTCATGAAGTCTTTTCCCATGTCTATGTCTTGAATGGTATTGCCTAGGTTTTCTTCTGGAGTTTTATGGTTTTGGGTTTTACAGTTAAGTCTTTAACCCATCTCCAGTTAATTTTTGTATAAGGTGTAAGGAGGGGGTCCAGTTTCAGTTTCCTGCATATGGCCAGCCAGTTTTCCCAGCACCATTTATGGAATAGGAAATCCTTTCCCCATTGCTTTTTTTTGTCAGGTTTGTCGAAGATCAGATGGTTGTAGATGTATGGTGTTATTTCTGAGGTCTCTGTTCTGTTCCATTGATCTGTATGTCTGTTCTGGTAACAGTACCATGCTGTTTTGGTTACTGTACCCTTGTAGTATAGTTTGAAGTCAGGTAGCATGATGCCTCCAGCTTTGTTCTTTTTGCTTAGGATTTTCTTGGCTATACAGGGTCTTCTTTGACTCCATATGGAATTTAAGGTAGTTTTTTCTAATTCTGTGAAGAATGTCAATAGTAGTTTGATGGGAATAGCAATGAATCTGTAAATTACTTTGGGGTATGGCCATTTTCATGATGGTGAATCTTCCTATCCATAAGGATGGAATGTTTTTCCATTTGTTTGTGTTCTCTCTTATTTTCTTGAGTAATGGTTTGTAGTTCTCCTTGAAGAGGTACTTCATATCCCTTGTTAGCTGTATTCCTAGGTCTTTTATTCTCTTTGTAGAAATTGTGAATGGGAGTTCATTCATGATTTAGCTCTCTCATTGTCTGTTATTGGTGTTAAGAAATGCTTGAGATTTTGCACATTGATTTTGTATCCTGAGACTTTGCTGAAGTTGCTTATCAGTTTAAGGAGTTTGGGGGCTAGGGTGATGGTATTTTCTAAATATAAAATTATGTCATCTGCAAGCAGAGACAATTTGACTTCCTCTCTTCCTGTCTGTGTACACTTTATTGCTTTCTCTTCCCTGATTGCCCTGGCCAGAGCTTCCAATACTGTGTTGAATAGGAGTGGTGAGAGAGGGCATCCTTGTCTTATACCGGTTTTCAAAGGGAATGCTTCCAGCTTTTGCTTATTCAGTCTGATACTGGCTGTGGGTTTGCCATAAATAGCTCTTACTATTTTGAGATATATTCCATCAATACCTAGTTTATTGAGAGTTTTTTGTTTGTTTGTTTTGAAACAGAGTCTTGGTCCTGTTGCCCAGGTTGGAGTGCAGTGGCAGGATCTGGGCTCACTGCAACCTACACCTCCCAGGTTCAAGCGATTCTCCAGCCTCAACCTCCTGAGCAGCTGGGATTACAGGCGCATGCCACCACACCCTGCTAATTTTTGTGTTTTTGATAGAGATAAGGTTTCACCTTGTTGGCCAGACTGGTCTTGAACTACTGACCTCAGGGAATCCACCTGCCTTTGCCTCACAAAGTGCTGGAATTACAGGCATGAGCCACCACACCTGGCCTGAGAGTTTTTAACATGAAGGGGTGTGGAATTTTATCAAAGGCCTTTTCTGCATCTACTGAGACAATATTATGGTTTTATTTTTGGTTCTGTTTATGTGATGGATTACATTTATTGATTTGCATATGTTGAACCAGCCTTGTATGCCAGGGTTGAAACCAACTTGATTGTGGCTTCAGTTTTTTTATGTACTGCTGGATTTGGTTTGCCAGTATATTATTGAGGATTGTTGCATCAATATTTATCAGGGATACTGGCCTGAAGTTTTCTTTAATTTGTTGTGTTTCTTCCCAGTTTTGATATCAGAATGATGCTGGCTTCATTAAATGAGTTAGGGAGGAGAAACTTCTTTTCAATTGTTTGGAATAGTTTCAGAAGGAATGGTACCAGCCCCTCTTTGTATCTCTGGCAGAATTTGCCTGTGAATCCATTTGGTCCTGGGCTTTTCTTTTTTGGTAGGCTATTAATTACTGCTTCAATTTCAGAACTTGTTATTGCTCTATTCAGGGATTTGACTTTTTCCTGGTTTAGTCTTGGGAGAGTGTATGTGTCCAGGAATTTATTCATTTCTTCTAGATTTTCTAGTTTATTTGCATAGAGGTGTTTATAGTATTCTCTGATGGTAGTTTGCATTTCTGTGGGGACAGTGGTGATATCCCATTTATCATTTTTATTATGTCTGTTTCATTCTTCTCTCATATTTATTGGTCTAGCTAGTGTTCCATCTATTTTGTTAATTTTTTCAAAACAAAAAAACAGCTCCTGAATTCATTGAATTTTTGGAAGGTTTTTCATGTCTCTATCTCCTTCAAATCTGCTCTGATCGTAGTTATTTATTGTCTTCTGCTAGCTTTTGGATTCATTTGCTCTTGTTCCTCTAGCTCTTTTAATTGTGATTTTAGGGTGTCAATTTGAGATCCTTCTAGCCTTCTGATGTGGGCATTTTAGTGCTATAAATTTCCCTCTTAACACTGCTGTAGCTGTGTCCCAGAGATTCTGGTATACTGTCTCTTTGTTCTCGTTGGTTTTAAAAACTTCTTGATTTTTGCCTTAATTTCATTATGTACCCAGGAGTCATTCCTGGGAGTCATTCCTGGGTACATAATGAAATTAAGGCAAAAATAGCAGGTTGTTCAATTTTCATATAATCGTGTGGTTTTGAGTGAGTTGCTTAATCCTGAGATCTAATTTGATTGCACTGTGGTCTAAAAGACTGTTTGTTATTATTTCAGTTCTTTTGCATTTGCTGAGTAGTGTTTTACTTTCAATTATGTGGTTAATTTTAGAATAAGTGCCATTTGGCACTTAGAAGAACATATATTCTGTAGATTTGGGGTGGAGAGTTCTGTAGATGTCTATTAGGTTCACTTGATCTGGAGCTGAGTTCAAGTCCTGAATATCCTTGTTAATTTTCTGTCTCATTGATCTAACATTGACAGTGGGGTGTTAAAGTCTCCCACTATTATTGTGTGGGAGTCTAAGTCTCTTTGTAGGTCTCTAAGAATTTCATTTATGAATCTGGGTGCTTCTGCATTGGGTGCACATATATTTAGAAAAGTTAGCTCTCCTTGTTGAATTGTTCCCTTTACCATTATGTAATGCCCTTCTATGTCTTTTTTGATCTTTGTTGGCTTAAAGTCTGTTTTGCCAGAGATGATGATTGCAACCTCCCCTGCTTTTTTTTTTTTTTTTTTTTTTTTGCTTTCCATTTCCGTGGTAAATTATCCTCCGTTTCTTTCTTTTGAGCCTATGTGTGTCTTTGCACATGAGATGGGTCTCCTGAATACAGAGCAAGTAAGGTTCTTGATTCTTTATCCAATTTGCCAATCTGTGCCTTTTATTTGGGGCATTTAGCTCATTTACATTTAAGGTTAATATTGTTATGTGTGAATTTGATCCTGTCATCATGATGCTATCTGGTTATTTTGCACACTAGTTGGTTCAGTTTCTTCATAGTGTCTTTATATTTTGGTGTGTTTTTGCAGTGGTTGGTACCAGATTTTTCTTTCCTTATTTAGTGCTTCTTTCAGGAGCTCTTGCAAGGCAGCCCTGGTGGTAACGAAATCCCTCAGCATTTGCTTGTCTGGAAAGGATTTTATTTCCCCTTCTCTTATGAAGCTTAGTTTGGCTGGATATGAAATTCTGGGTTGAAAATGCTTTTCTTTAAGAACGTTGAATATTGGCCCCCAATCTCTTCTGGCTTGTAGAGTTTCTTTGGAGAGGGCCGCTGTTAGTCTAATGGACTTCCCTTCATAGGTGACCTGGCCTTTCTCTCTGGCTATCTTTAACACTTTTTCCTGCATTTCAGCCTTGGGGAATCTGATAATTATGTATCTTGGGATTGATCTTCTCATGGAGTATCTTAGTGGTGTTCTCTATATTTCCTGAATTTGCATGTTGACCTGTCTTGCTATTGTCCAGGGGAAGTTCTCCTGGATAATATCCTGAAGTGTGTTTTCCAGCTTGTTTCCATTCTCCCCATCTCCTTCAGGTACTCTAATCAATGTTAGGTTTGGTCTTTTTATGAGGTCCCGTATTTCTTGGAGGCGTTGTTCATTCCTTTTCATTATTTTCTATCTAGTCTTGTTTGCATGCCTTATTTCAGTAAGGTGGTCTTCAAACTCTGACATTCTTTCTTGTACTTGGTCAATTCGGCTATCGATTATTGTGTATGCTTCACAAAATTCTCGTGCTGTGTTTTCCAGCTCTGTTTAGTCATTAATTTCCTCTCTAAACTGGTGATTCTAGTTTGCAGCTCCTGTAATCTTTTATTAAGGTTCTTAGCTTATTTGTATTGGCTTAGTTAGCTAGTGTACTTTTTTATTACCCATCTGCTGAAGCCTACTTCTGTCGATTCATCCGTCTCATCCTCTGACCAATGTTGTGCCCTTGCTGGAAAGATTTTGCAATTATCTGCAAGAGAAGAGGCATTCTGGTCTTTTGGGTTTTCAGAATTTTTTTTGTTGATTCTGTCTCATCTTCATGAGTTTGTCTAGTTTCAATCTTTGAGGCTGCTCACCTTGAATGGGGATTTTGTGGGGGTTTTTTTGTTGCTGTTGATGCTGTTGTTGTTGCTTTCTGTTTGCTTGTTTTTCTTTCAATGACCAGTTCCCTCTTCCGTAGGGCTGCTGTGGTTCGTTGGGGGTTCACTTCAGGCCCTATTCTTCTGGTTTGCTACTGTGCTTAGAGATTCAAGGAGGCAGGAGAACAGCAAAGATGTATATCTGCTCCTTCTGGGATCTCTGACCTCAAGGAGCTCCAACCTGAAGCCAGTAGGATTGCTCCTGTATAGGGTGTCTGACAATCCCTGTTGGAGGGTCTCACCCAGTTGGGTGGCACAGGGGTCAGGACCTGTTTAAGAACACACTTTGATTGTCCTTGGTAGAGGGGGTATGCTTCCCTGGGGGAAAACTCACTTGTCTGGCTGCCTGGATTCCTAAGAACCACCAGGAAGAAAGGCTAAGTCTGCTGGTCTGCAGAGACTGGCCACCCCTCTCCCTACGGGTTCAGACCCAGGGAGATCTGGGTTCCATCCCTGAGCCTCTGGTTGGAGTTATTGGAGTTCCTGCAGGGAAGCCTCACTCAGTGAGGAAGGATGAGTCAGGGTCAGAGGGTCAGGCCTGAAGTGGTACTCTGGCCCCAGTACACAGCCAGTGTGTTGGGCTGTGGGGCATATGTCTTGGGACCAAGCTGTCTAGCCTTCCTGGCTCCAGCCAGGGGGGAGAAAAGTGACCAGGAGCTATAGAGATGGATGCCACCCTTCTCCCATCCAAGGAGCTTAGCCTGTTAGGCAGTTGTGAGTCCCAGTGCTGGTTGCTGCCCCTCCCCCTGGGAGTTCAAACTACTTACAGAGCAGGCAGTTACAGCCGTGGTGTGGGTTGTCCCTCCCTTCGGAGCTTGGTAGGCTTAAGCAGATTCCTGCTGAGAGGCTGTTGAGAATCTCTGTGGCTCCAGTGTTGGTATGTCAGGCCCTGGTGGCATGGGTTCGCAAGTGGGATCTTCTAATCCATGGGTTACACAGTTCCGTTGAAAAAGCACTCTTTCCCCATCGGGGTAGCATACTCACTCACGACCTCCCTTGGCTGGGGTCTGGGGGCTCCCCTGCCCCGTGTGGCTCCCAGGTGGGCCGCCACACCACACTGCTCTTGCTTCCTCTCCGTGCATCACGTCAGTGTCCTAGTCAGTTCTGACAAGAGAACCTGATACCTAGGTTGTGGGTGAATGATTCACACGCTTATTATGGTTCTTTTCAATGGGCGCCTCCAAACTCGCTGTTTCTAGTCAGCCATCTTGACCCCGCCTCCACCCCCTAGATATATTTCTTAAGGAAATAAGCACCAGGATGTCAGATAATTTACTTTCATCATTTTATTAAGATGTATATGCAATATGATACTGAAATAGACCTGTAGTATGATATCATTATGATATGATATTGAAATATGTTATTAATAATGAAAAATCCATTACAGGAAATTTATGAATGTCAATTTAGCCATTCTGTGATGGAACAATTTTACTTGTTACTCTTCACAGAACATTAACTGAAAGAATGTCTATTGATCATCTCTCAGGTGACAAGCACTTTGCCAGTCACTGGGGACACTGAAAATTTCCCCTGCCACATGGTGCTGTTGACTTAGGAGACATGATAGTTAAATAATCACAGACTAATATGAACTTGTAACTGTGAAAGTTTACAAAGAGTGGTACACAGTGCTACAAATAGAACTTAGACTTAGGAAATCTGGCTTGAGGTAAGAACAGAAGGAAAAGTAAAAGTTACCTAAGGAAAAGGAAGTGATGAGAAGATTTTCTAGGAAGAGAGATTAGTGTGCACAACGTCCTCATGAAGAGTAGAAACTTAGAAAGCCTGAGATTCTGCAAGAAAACCAGTGTAGCTGGGCTCAGGAAAATGACATGAACATTGTATCAGTTGAGGTTGGAGAAGTAACTTTAGTTCATATATTACAGAGCTGTGTTGACTTTGTCAAGGAGATTTGTCTTTAAACTGTGAGTAAAGATACATGTCAGACAAAGTTCACAAAACTGTTCTGACATCTCTATTTCAGTCCTCATAGGTGCTTCATAGGTGGTCTAGACTGGAAACATAGAATGAACCATTTTGGTAGGCAGAATGGCCCCCTAGAAATGTCCATGTCCTAACCCCTGGCGCCTATGTATATGCTATGTTAGATGGCAGAAGAGACTTTGCAGATGCAGTTAAGATTATGGGCCTTAAAATCGAGATATTATCTTGGATTATATCTTTACATTCAATCTAATCACAAGAGCTTTAAGTGCATAATTTTCCTTGACTGGAGGCAGACAGATACAGCAGAAGGAAAAGTCAGAGGTTCCACCAGGGAGTAGGGATTGACACTTGGTTCTGAGATGTAGGAGCCCACATGCAGGAATGTACTGAGACTTCAAGGAGCTGAAGGTGGCCCTTGGTGGACCATCAGCAAGGAAACAGGGACCCCAGTCCTTCAATCAGAGAAACTAACTTAGTTCAACAACCTAAGTGAGACTGGAAACAGGTTCTTCCCCAAAGTCGTGTCTACACCTTGATATTGACTGTATGAGACCCAGAATACAGGAGCAAGCTGAGCCTTCCTTTGGCCACACTTTTGACCCAGAGAATCTATGAACTACTATATGAGCATTGTTTGAAGCTTCCATCTTTGTGGTAATGTGTTTGGGAGCAATAGAAAAGAAATACAAACATGAATGATTCAAAGTGTGTGGCATAATGAGTGGATGCAGGGAATTACAGTAGACCTACTGGCTAACATTTTTAGAAATATGGATGAGTCATGGCGGTGACTTGTCCTAGAGTGCTGGTGAGGTGATAACAAGTGAAATTGTTTCCAAAATAATTAGAAATCAAATCTA
>NW_012110363.1:2448736-2451011 GCF_000951045.1 Mandrillus leucophaeus | reverse complement strand
TGTGTAGGTCATACTTACAGTAACATTTTTGGCTATTGTTCTACACTGTTGACTCATTTTGACCTTATAATTGATTAAACCACACAGACCTTCTTTTACTTTTCTTCGATTTTTTTTTTAAAGTAAATATTGCTCTTATGTATGGACAGCATAATCTTTAATTTTTACTTTTTTTTCCCCCTACTTTGGTGCATTTCTGTATCCTTACCTTTATTATTTGTTTGTTTGTTTGTTTGTTAACTATGGCCCACCATTAAGCTGAGCCAAGTATTTTTGGCTCCTCTGAAATACCGAATGCATGTGGCTACAGTAAATGCTGTAGCATGAAGCTACATGTTATCAACATAATTGATATCTGTGTTGATGATACCTTATTAAGGAATGATAAAAGTCTCAAACAGTCAGAACAAGGTAAGGGGCCTCTGGCATATCTCTAGATAATCCTCTTCACATTAAATCTTGAAGAAATTAGAACAAAAATGTACAAAACACAATGTATTTATAATTATACTTCCTTGGACACACATTATTGACACTTCGTATTACATCTTTCCAAATGTATTCACGTGAATGAAAATCATATGCCTCTATCCTTATGCGATAGAGTCAATACCTAAATTTTAAATTCTTGCTAGAGACTGTCTTTGAAGTCATTCAACAACCATGGTCTACCAAGACTGGTTACAAGAGAAGGATATTTTAAAAGACATTTATTTTATTCTTGATTATTTTGGCAACAAGTGGCTGCATACTCTAGCCTGATTTCTTAGTTCTTCTATTGAATTTATGCTAGTGAGTTGCATTCTTATTCATTGAAGTACATAAGGTATTTATATACACACCCTGCTCTTGTGTTGTCAGTCAGAATTTTTTAGAATGGCCATCCACAACATTAATCATAAAAAATTTATAGAAATAAATGAAGGAAAATCTTTATTTTTCTCATGCATCTGATTCATGTTTTAATAATGCAAAATGTGAATTTTAAAACTAATTGACTTTCCTACTTTTCTAGCCAAAAGGCTCAGTGCCAATTTTGTATCAATATTTTGTTATTTTAGGGTATCCTCTGGCTTACATTTCTGTATTTCTTCTGGTAACCTTGCCTTCATCTAGTTAAATTTCCAGGCCTCTGATTTTATTTTTGGTTTTATCACAACTCACTTCAAATTTTGTTTATGTAGCGGCAGGATATACCTAACGAAATAGTTTAAGGGAAACATATAATAATATAAAACTGGCTCCTCAATAAATACTGAATGATTATTGGCTGAGAAATTCATACATCTCATCATCCTGAGTTGTTTGAATTTTTGCTGCACTAAGATTCGCATATTTGATGTTTTCCATTGTTCCTCACCCTCATTGTGAAAGATGAAGCCTGGAATACGGGGTATGCTCAAGAAATGTTGGTTCTCATTTCCCTTCTCTTACAGCAAAGGCTGTCCTGGACACACCTGAATTATCCTTTCATTTAGATTTCATTATTATGAACAGGTTCTAAGGGATATTACATAACCTATGATTTTGCATCTGATCTCATGATTCTTTCATTTTTTAAGATTAAAAAAATATTCTTTCAGTCTAGTAATATATCTTATAACGTTAAGAAATATTCCTTAACATTTCCCCTACATTTCTCCTAGCAATTAGAGGTTTTGATAATGAAGGAAATTCTGAAATAGACAAGAAAAATAGATTGCTAGGTAAAACTATCTGAAGATTCTAGTGTCTATGCAGGTAAGCTCCTGGACATTACTTTTCAGCTCAAACTTGGAGAGCTTTCTTTCTCCTAATCATAGAATATTATAAAGTTGTAGCTCTAGGAATAATATCGTAGGATACATAAGGGTAAATACCTTAGAAAATAAGAATTCAGGAGACAGTAGCAGAGAGAAACAGGAACTAAAAAGAAAATCAGATGGCTTGAGCACTACTTACAGTGGGGGCCAAATGAATTTTTGGAAGGAAAACAATTAGGTTTAAGTTTCAAGTAGTTTGTATTGTTGCAGTCCAACTCATCCCCCACTTTTATATTTTAATAAAGTCTTCTATTTATGCATAGACTTTGTGTATTTATGTACTTGTGAATAAAGGAAAAGATCTAAATTCTGTATTTAAGTTGCGTTGGTATAGAAAAAATTAGCTGAGCGTGGTGGCTCATGCCTGTAATCCCAGCAGTTTGGGAGGCCAAGGCGAGTGGATCATGAGGTCAGGAGATGGAGACCATCCTGGCTAACACGGTGAAACCTCATCTCTACTAAAAATGCAAAAA
>NW_012110363.1:2425456-2448551 GCF_000951045.1 Mandrillus leucophaeus | reverse complement strand
GGGGGGGTTCAGTTTTCATGGGATCTAAGCAATTCAAATCATAGTAATATCTGAAATAAGAGTGCTGGTGTTGGAAGTTGCCACACTGTAACTCTCTGGAGGTGAAATTTCCTAAAAATCAAGCACTGGAGATTCCATCCATTTTGTCAATGATATATTTAAGGTGAACTGTGACCCAGATGATGTTTGGCTTGTACTGGGAAATGATTTTAGATATTGAAAAATAAGTGTATTCCAGTAATCAACAGTCACTCAGAAGCATTTAGAGAATACTCATTAGCTTCCTAATACTGATAGGATCCTTAACAGTACTAAAGCTGCTTGCCCTTAAGGACCACAGAAAACAATTGGGGACAATATTAATTATTCACTAGAAGCAATTAAAGGATAATTAAGTGGTAAACAGTAGCTATACTTGAATATTTTGTCCCCTTTAAATATGCATGTTGAAACTTAATCCCAAATGTAACAGCATTGGGAGGCACAGCTTTTGAGAGGTGATTGAGCCAGGAAGGCTCCTCTCTTATGAATGGGATTAGGTGCTCTTACAAAAGAATCTGATGGACGGAGTTTGCCACTTTTTTTCCCTTCTGCCTTCTGTCATCTGAAGACCTGGTGTTTCTTCCCTCTGGAAGACACGGCATTTAAGCTTCCATGTTGGAAACAGATACTGGACCCTCAACAGACGGTAAACCAGATGGCACCTTGATCTTGGACTTCTCATGCTCCAGAGCTGTAAGAAATAAATACTTGTCCTTTATATGTTACACAGTTTGTAGTGTTCTGTTATAGAAGCACAAAATGGACTAAGACTAACTGCGTTACATGATTGAAAGTGCAAGGGAAGACAGAAGTGATTTTGTTTATAACATCTCTCACAAAGTTTGACTTCCTTATCTGTTGTGTCTAATATTTGGCCTGAGGTTTTAATTTGATGGCCAATGTGAGATTCTTTATATGTGAATATGTTTGTAACATCTCCTGCATTTCACAGTCTTCGAATAGATGTTGAACTAGAGTAAAAGGATTTGCAGGCTAGTGGAAAATAATAACACATTAAAAATGCAAACGTAAGTTGGATATGGTTTTAAGTTTGAAAATCTGGCTGATTCAGAATCTTGTATAGTAGTTGTTTTTAAATGAATTGGAGATATTCAGCTTATGTTACCAACATCCTATGAATTTTATAACTGACAATCTCCAGCCTTACAGCAACACTTGGGAAACTAATAAAACCTTGAAATGTGTGCGTGACGAGGAAGACAATATTTTTTGAAATAGTCCTGAAACAAGGGAAATCGTAGTATTTGAAGAGGTAGCCAGGAAAAACATAACTGGGTCAGGTTAGGTCAGCCAGATCTATGGTTTTGGAATTAAAGCATTGTGGAGTCATTTTCGAACCCTTCATTGTGGGTTCCAGCAAGTTTTCATCAAATTCATGGCATGAATTTGGCTCTATGAATAACTTTTTTAGATCTTGAAAAAATATATTTGGGGATTTCTAAATTGCAATGGTATTCAATAAACCAAAATTTAATAAGTGCAGCACTGATGGGAAAAGTTTGCTTGGGATGATATCACACCAGAATATTCTACTGACCTCAAAGACCAGAACAAAACTGCTTCCCTCTAACTCTGGCAACAGAGGCAGCTGTACCTTCCTCCTTTTCCAACTATCTTTTCTTTTCTTCATTTACCATAGCTCTTATTAGCATCACCTTCTCCCATGCATGTTTCTTTATTCTCTCTGTTTCTTTTCTCTGGTTCTGTATGTGTACTGACAAATGACGGTGTAAGTGATAGCTTATTAATCTTAAAATGGTTAAAAGAGAAGACTGTACTGTTTATTCCTCCTTCTCCATCCATTTCACACCCTATATTTCTTGTAATAGAAGAATGAGATTGGAAATAGAAGGTTGTAGAAATAGTCAAGGTTTCTGGGTAAAATGATGTAAGATAAAGACACCTCATAATCAATGCTAACAATTGCTAATTATTTGATTGCCAAATTGCTATAAAGTAGAAGGGGAAATGTACTACACAACTCAAGAAAGTTATTTTCTACTTGGGGTATCAACTTTAACACCTTTGAAAAATTAATTGAAAATAAATGCTAGAAATTTCCAAATTTATATGAATTTCTTGCTGTTTGTGTTAATAACAGGAATGAGATCAATGTAGAAGTCTTTTTGTGCTTGGTGAAAGAAGAAAGTCGCTAGTATTTTCACAGGTAAAGTCCTCAGGGCAAATTACATGTTTATTAACTTGCTTCCTTTGTGACAAGGTGGGATCACGTGGAATTGCAACAGACTGTGGCAAAGTTGGACATGACTGCCATAAAAACCTCAGTCTTTCTGCTTCCCACAGTCAAGAAGGAAAAGGTAAACATCATTTCCAATAAATGTCTTTTGTTTTCGAAGTAGAGTTATGTCACCAGTGAGAGAAATAAAGATAGATCTACTAGTACTTCTCATTTTGTATCTGTGAACAGGAAGCATGTGTCTTATGTTATTTCATACATAAAAAAAGTTTCACGTGCAGATGAAGTATAAATGCTAACATTTTAGCCACATTCAAAAACACTTATTGGTAGATTAGTGTTGCCAAAACTGCTGCTGTTGAACCCTCACATTTAGCAAGGATAGGGCAGAAAGATAGTTATCTAAGTCTTCTTTTCAGAACCATTAAGAGATAACTATCTTATCTTCTGATTGTCTTGCAAAATATTGCTACATTAAAAGGAAGATTTTAGATAGTACGTGGAGATACAGAAATTGTTGCATTTAAACTTTCAAGACAATGATACTGCACTTGCAGACTGAAAGGCATTTACCACTTTTTAAAGCATGTAATGTTTCTACACTGTGCAGGTAAATAGTGGATAAGTAGCATGTTCTAGGTGGCATTTTAGAAATGAAATCACATTTATGGGTTATATCATCAAAGGGAGTTCCTTACAAATGAGGCACATAGGAGAAATGATGCAGACTGAAAAGCATTTCAGAATAAGTTCTCTTTTCAGAGGAAAATTAAGAATACTGTGTGTCAAAATGAATGAAAGTGGAAAATGTTACTCAAAGATACTGTTTGATTACTGTCTCAGGGTACACAGTGGCTACAAGAGAAAACATAAAAGAGTAAATTCAATAGTGGTCAAGCTAAAAACTTGTACTAAAAAGACATCTGCCTGCCAAAGCACAGAATACTAACTGGTTCACAAAACTCTCCTGGGAAACACAGTGGTTTATTTGTAAAGGAAAAAAACAGGTGAATTCATCTTCTCTAAATTATGCATTTAATATAAGCAAATATCTTGTAGAAGAAATGTTTCTTTCCTGTTAATGATTATTACTTTTTAAATATAGTTATCTATCACATCATAGAATCTTTTAGACTTGTGAATCTATTTAGGTAATATTTTAAACTTTGTTTCTCTTAAAATTACCAGAGGAAAAAGCAAGTATTGTAGGCCACTATGTGCTTAAGCTTCTTGTAATTCCCAACTTTGGGAGGGACACATATTTTAAAACATTGTGTTCATGAGGAAGTTTGAGAAATAAAACTATTGATGTAGTCTATTTTTAATAGTAGGTTTTTGTAAAATGAAACACACACACATACACACACACGCACACGCATACACGCTCTTCTTTCCTAATAACAGTGCGGATTTGGAATCTCTTTGAAAATAGGGATAGTTTTATATATCTCTGCACTTCTCCCACCATCCATCACAGGGGTAGGTTTTTAATAAACATTTGTGGAATGAATAAATCAGTTATATACTGCAAGCTGTGGCTACAAATGTCCAGTGTAGTGACAAATCACATTGAGTAATTTTCTTCCATTTGGTTTTACTATTAATAGGAATTACACAATCTCTGCTTTACTGAAGTTATATACCTAGACAAAATACAATTACCTTTTGAAACCTCAGCTTCCGTAAAATGAGAAGTGTTTGGAAAGATATAATACTTTAAAACTGTAAAAGCAATGCTATTTTTTCCTGCTTAGGTTTAGAATGGTTTAAGGAATATATGAATTCTGTCATTAATGACTGGTAAGTGAAGAAATTAATTTCACAGATTTATTGCATTGCATTTTGATGGACTGAGTAAAGACAGAGCCAAGTTAACAAGAAGGCAATTCTGTGAATGTGAATGTCTGTTTCTGTCTGAGATTAGAGTTACATGGAATTTGGGACACCATTTCTTCTAGCCCCAATGAGAATCAGATAATGCAGAGCTTCTGTTAACACACTGAGTCAGAATTCCCCTGAAGTGAGTTGAGAAAACATTTGGCTGAAGAAGGAGTGTTTATCTCTTCAGTAGTGCCATGGAATCCTTGTACAAATTCGCTTCCAACAATTCAAAAATCAAACATTCATCAAAGTAATAATGTTAAATGCAGGACATAATGTATCCTCATAGCCTTGAGAGATCAGATGTGTGTGACTGCACCTGATTATAATAGCGCATAATCTGAGCTAGAATGGAAAGGTAACTCTTTTCACAGGTCATTTAGATATTCGCTCAATGAAGATTGTCTCTTTCCAACATGTGCATGCTTATTACAGAGAGTACTTGTGTTTATGTGTGAAGAAGATGAAGTTAAGTGCTACTTGGAATTAATAACTGTCAAGAGTGCCCTTGGAAACTAACAATATCTATTTAAAAATTTCAATTTCAATAAATTTTTTTGTATATCTTTCCTATTAATATATGCAATTTCAATGGAATACTTTGGTGAACTTTGCTTTTGATCTCTGTTAGTTCTGAGGGACACTTTGGAGATTTGCTGCCTCAATTCTGCAGATTTTTCAGTGGGAATTTGGATATGATTTTTACTAACTGGGAGAACATCTTGATGACTGTAGGTAAATAATTGTTACTAAAGAAAGATATGTCCTAGAATGATTTACTTCATTGCTGTTTATCATTTAAGACACTGTTCTCAGATTCCTGTTATTCTGTTTGCTACACAGATATTATTATTCTATATTACAGTGCCCCCATTGCCAATCATCTGATTTTTCAAAAGTGTAAATTTAGTCATAGAACCTTTTTTTTCTTAGTCTGTGTGACTCTCTTTTTGAGTTCAAAATTCCAAACTTCTTAGGATATCACATTCAAATCTCCCTCATCTGTCCATAGATAACTTTGCATCTTGTTTTCTGCCATTCTCCTAAGATGCAATCTTCGTAGTCTTTCTGAGCCACTTGCCATCCTCCAAACATAAAATTATCTTATGTTCTGATATATTAAATATATCAAACATTAATTATATCAAAAATATTTTGCTCTGATATATTAAATATGTCAAAACATAAAAACCCATCTATTTGTTACAAGCAAAAACATAAATAAAATGTAAAGTGTCATTAACATATTTCCAAGATAATATACTGAAATTGGTTTTTCTATGTTTTGTAGAAATTAAAAAAATTTATAACCTCTACCATTTGTTAAGTGCTTATTAATTTCTGTACATACAACTCAATTTAATCTTTATAATAACTCTATGATGTTGGTGATTTTTAAATTATTCTGACTTTACAGATGAGGAATTGGAAGTACAGAATCCTTAAGTGACTTTCCCAGTTGGACACAGGACAAGGATGGGTGTAAAGGAGAGACTCAACTATGATTCAGAACCAAGTAGTCTGGTTTGGGAATAGATACTTTCTCTATTCCAAAAGAATATTACAATATACTCCTTAGAAACATTTTGCCTAGAAGACTAGATCTCTATAAAGAATGTATAATAAATAATAATAATACCATAAAACTTACCTTTCAAAGGTTATATATGTGTTAAAAAAATTAAAATGTGAAATTTGGTTAGTGAGATAATAACTAAGCTATACAATTTTATTTCACTTCCTATCATATATTAACAGACTCTAATAATGGATTTTTAAAATGATTTATTCATTCTTTTGAAGCTCCTTTATTTCAAAAAAAAAAATTGAAATAAAAATAAAAGACCCAATACGTTAATAGTAAAGAGAAAAGAAAAGAATTTGGAATAGTGTACCTTAAGATAAGATAAAACACTGTATATTAGTCAGGATTATCCAGAGGGACAGAAGTAATAAACTTCCTAGTTTATTAAGTATTAACTCACAAGATCACAAAGTCCCACAATAGACTGTGTGAAAACTGACGAGCAAGGAGAGCCTGTTTGAGTCCCCAAACTGAAGAACTTGGAGTCTGATGTTCGAGGGCAGGAAGCATCCAGCATGGGAGAATGATGTAGGCTGGGAGGCTAGGCACATCTCGTCACTTCATGTTTTTATGTCTGCTTTATATTCACTGGTAGCTGATTAGATGGTGCCCACCCAGATTAAGGGTGAGTCTGGCTTCCCCAGTCCACTGACTCAAATGTTAATCTCTTTTGGCAACACCCTCACAGACACAGCCAGGATCCATACTTTGCATTCTTCAATTCAATCAAGTTGACACTCAGTATTAACCATCACAAGTCCACCCCTTGTCAACGTGAACCCATACACATCTGAGATCATACATAATCTTCAAATAAAGACAATAATAAGGTTTATAATTACACCTAATATAATACAACCATCCTTCCTACAACCAGAAATGTACCAATCCCTAACCCAAATATTATTACATAAAGTTAACAATACTTAAATGTTGATGTGGTCAACAAATCTTATGTCACATGATAAAGGAAAAAATAAATAGAATGAAGATATTTTCTTAGTACAAGTGTATACATGCACAAACATGTTTTTAAAAGAATGAGGAAATACTCATGACAATTATAGCCCTCATTTCTGCAGCTGGTCACGTGGTCATAGCTGGTATTGATGACTACCTTCTTCTTCTACCCATTCTGTTTTCCTTTCACTTTCAGCAAGCATCTCAGCAGGTTGTGTTTTTTTACCTGGTGGAGTAACTCAGCCCTTCAATCTGGAAGGGTCTGGGCCATTTATAGTCCTGCCTGGATTGGGCTGTTGTAGTTTCCCATTGACCTTAATCACAGGGCATAGTAATACTAAGAGATGCCCTAATGGATCTCCTGTATTCCATGCATACTCTTCCTTACTTCCATTCTGGAGTAGTAGACTGATTTCAACTTGATAGTCCAGATCCATCACCCCAGTCAACACTGCAACTCCCTTCTTAGCCTGTTAACTTAAAGGTAGGAGGAGTCCAAAGTGTCCAGGTGGCAATCTTAATTTCCAGTTTAATGGAATCATTGTTGTGTCTTCTGGTAGCAACATTCCTCCCTCTGTAACTAAGACCTCTAGGCAGCAGAATGTAATGTCACAGGAACAGGAAGCAAAACTTTTGCTAGTGGATCACTAGGAGTGATGGTGAGTGGTGCCACTTCCACTTCCACCTCTTGATTCTTGGACCCATGAATCCTGGCTACGAGAGAAACAGTACCATATATTGGATGCTGATTCAGAGTATACATGGCCTTCTGGAGAACTTTCCCCCAGCCCTGCAAAGTATTGTCACCTAGTTGGTGTTGTAATTGTGACTTCAAAAGGCAATGCCACTGTTCTATCAATCCAGCTGCTTCAGGATAATGGGGAACATGGTAAGGCCAGTGAATTCCATGAGCATGAGCCCACTGCCACACTTCTTTAGCCATAAAGTGAGTACCTTGGTCAAATGCATTGCTGTGTGGAATACCATGACAGTAGATAAGGCATTTCGTGAGTCCACAGATGGTAGTCTTGGCAGAAGCATTGTGTGCAGGATAGGCAAACCCGTATCCCGAGTGTCTATTCCAGTGAGGACAAACCTCTGCCTTTTCTATGATGATAAAGTTCCAATATAATGAACCTGCTTCCAGGTAGCTGGTTGTTCACCCTGAGGAATGGTGCCATATCGAGGGCTCAGTGTTGATCTCTGCTGCTGGCAAATTGGGCACTCAGCAGTGGCTGTAGCCAAGTCAGCTTTGGTGAGTGGAAGTCCATGTTGCTAAGCCCATGCATAACCTCCATCCCTGCCACCATGGCCCTTTGCTCATGGGCCCATTGGCCAGCGATGACAGGGGTGGCTGGAGAAAAAGGCTGAATGACAGCCACAGAAGGAATCATTCTATCCACTTGATTATTAAAAATCCTGCTCTGCTGAGGTCACCCATTGGTGAGCACTCACATGGGATACAAATACCATCACAGTTTTTGACCACTCAGAGAGGTCCATCCACATAACTCTTCCCCACATTTCTTTGTTGCCAATTTTCCAATCATGCTCCTTCCAAGTCCTTGACCATCCAGCCAAACTATTGGTTACAGCCCATAAATCAGTATGTAATCACAAGTCTGGCCCTTTCTCCTTCCATGCAAAGTATACAACCAGGTGCACTGCTCAAAGTTCTGCCAACTTGGAAGATTTTCCTTCACTTCTGTCCTTTAAGGGTGTCCTAGAAAGGGGCTGTAGTGCCGCACCTGTCCACTTTCAGGTGGTGCCTGCATATCGTGCAGAACCATCTGTGAACCAGGCCTTAGTCTTCTCTTTCTCTGTCAACTGATCATAGGGAACTCTCCATGAGGCCATCAATGCAGGATGGGGGAGAGAAGGCAGGGTGTCAGGAGTGGAGCCTATAGGCATTTGAGCCACTTTCTCATGTAACTTCTTTGTGCCTTCAGGATGTGCTCGAGCCTGATCACATATACACCACTTCCATTTGATGATGGAATGCTGCTGTGCGTGACTCACTTTATGGCTAGATGGGTCAGAAAGCCCCCAGTTCATGATGGGCAATTCAGGTCACATGATGACTTGATGACCCATAGTCAAATATTTAGTTTTCACCAAAGTCCAGTAGCAGGCCAAGAGCTGTCTCTCAAAAGGAGAGTAGTTATCTGCACAAGATGGCAGGGCCTTGTTCCAAACTCCTGGAGGCCTCGACTGTGATTCACCTATGGGGGCTTGCCAAAGGCTCCAAACAGCATCCTTATCTGCCACTGACACCTCAAGCACCACTGGATCTGCTGGGTCATATGGCCCAGGTAGGTCTTAATGTATTATAATCTTATTTGAAGAGACCTTGAAATAAGCAGCTTGCACAGCAGCCTAGACCTATTGCAAAGTCTTCTCCTGTTCTGGACACCACTCAAAATTGGCAGCCTTTTGAGTCACTCAATACATGGGCTGGAGTAGCACACCTAAATGAGGGATGTTTTGCCTCCAAAATCCAAATAGACCCACTAGGCATTTTGCCTCTTCCTTGGTTGTAAGAGGAACTAAATTCAGCAACTTATCCTTCACCTTAGAAGAGATATCTCAATAGACCCCACACCACTGGACTCCTATAAGTTTTACTGAGGTAGAAGTTCCCTGAGTTTTAGTCAGGTTCCTTCCCATCCTCTGGCATACTAATGTATCACAAATAAGTCCAGGGTGCTTGCTAGTTCTTGCTCACTGGATTCAATCAACATAATGTCATCAATGTAATGGACCAGTGTGATATCTTACAGAAGCAAAAAGCGATCAACATGTCTTCAAATAAGATTATGACACAAATCCGGAGAGTTGATATACCCCTGAGGTAGGAAGGTAAATGTATATTTCTGGCCTTGCCAGCTAACAGAAAATTACTTCCGGTGGGCCCTAAGGACAGGAATGGAGACAAAGGCTTTTGCCAAGTCAATGACTGCACACCAGGTACCAGGAGATGTGTTAATTTGCTCAAGCAATGAAACCGCATCTGGTACAGCAGCTACAATTGGAGTCACCACTTGGTTAAGCATATGATCCTCCACTGCCATTTTCCAAGATCCATCTGTCTTCTGCACAGGCCAAATGGGAGAGTTAAACACAGATGTGGTGTGGGAATCACCACTCCTGCGTCTTTCAAGTCCTTGATGGTGGTACTTATCTCCACAATCCCTACAGGGTTGCAATATTGTTTTTGGCTTACTAGTTTTCTAGGTAGAGGCAGCTCTAATGGCTTCCTTTTGGCCTTTCCCACCATAATGATCCTCATCCTACCAGTCAGGAAGCCCATGTGGGGGTTCTGCCAGCTGCTAAGTATGTCTATGCCAATTATGCATTCTGGCACTGGAGAGATGACCACAGGATGAGTCCAGGGACCCACTGGACCCACTGTAAGTTGCACCTGAGTTAAAACTCCATGAATTACCTGACCTCCATAAGACCCTACTTTAACTGGAGGACCATAATGATGTTTTAGGTCCCCTGGAATCAATATCAGCTCAGAGTCAGTGTCCAATAGTCCCCAAAATGTCTGATTATTTCCCTTTCCCCAGTGCACAGTTACCCTGGTAAAAGGTCAGAGGTATCCTTGGGGAAGGATGGGAGAAAAGTTAACAGCATAAATTGTCAGCAGTGTAGTGGGGTGCTTCTTCACCCAGCCTCCCATTCATTCAAGGGGTTCTGGGTCTATAAACTGGCTTAAATCTGGAAATTGACTGAGGGGCTGTGATTCTCTGCTTTTATAATTCAAATGAGTCTTTTGCCCATTTGATCTAGAAGTTTTCTGCTTATATAAATTTAGTAGGAATGCAGTAGGCTTCCTATCAATTTCACTTCTAGGAGCACCGTGACTAATTAGTCAATGCCAGAGCTCCACACAAGTCAGACTATTCTGATTGCTGCTTTGATTCTGCTGTCCAGTTCGGTAGCTGTGCCCACCTTGCCTGTGATGGTCGAGTGCTGCGACTTGGCCCCTGCCACCGCGGGATCCAATTATTTCCATCATATTTAAATTTTGTAATTGAGTGACTGCAATTCCCACCGTTAGATCTGACATACAGAGAAGAGCAATTACAGGGCTCTTCAAAGATGCAGGTACTGCCCTCACAAATATATTTCACAAGGCATTGGGCAAGAGTATATCTTCTGGACCTTCTCAGATGGGATGAATAGATCTAAAGTGACTAATCCACTCCACCATCCCAATCTCCCTAAGCATTTGGATCCCTTCCTCTACATTAAACCAAGGGAAATCAGGCATTTCCAGCCCACTTGCAGTGGGTCATCTTTTAATCCATATTTCAGCTAACAAAACAAATAAACTATTAGAACCTTTTTAACTCCCCAAGGTGCAACATTAAATGCAGAATCCCCCCTTATCTGGCAAAAATCAATAAATTCAGCCTGATCCAACTCTATGTTCCTTCCACCATCATCCCACACTCTTAATATCCATTCCCATGCCTTTTCTCCAGATTTCTGTTTATATAACTTAGAAAGCTCAAGCAATTCCTTTCCTCCTCTTAGGTCACGCTCTCAATCTCACCTTCAGGGGCCCACTGGGACTTTAGTCTAGTTATAGGTCTAGAAGCAAACAGGGGTGTTGTGGGTGGCTCCTGAGGAGAATCAACATGATCTTGCCAGGCACCTGCCTTAGGGGAAGCCATCACTGTTGCCTCAAGCAGTGCAGGGTTTATCACCTCAGACAAAGGTGGAAAAGCTGATGGTAGCATGGGTTAGGAGGAGATGTAGCTATCACTGATCACTGGCAATGGGAAGCTGTTTTTTCTGGCAAAAAGGTCCATCAGAGTTTACAAACTCAGTGTCTCCATTTTCATCACCGTCCTCCCACACATCCCCATTCCAAGTTGCAGGGTCTCATTATTTTCCAATCAATGCCCTCACTTTAACAGTAGACAGATGGCAAGGCTGTGCATGCACCTATCATTACAGGTCAGCCACTCACATGATAAGAGCTTGTGTCTGCTTCTTCACAATTCTGGCTTTTTCTCTACAGGAGATAAGACTCTCACTTAGGGCAATCTTAGCAGATTTGAGGCTCAGTATCAGCTTCTGAAGCCGGGAGATAGAATCACCATGTTTATCATTTTCTTTCATCACTTTGTCCACTGAACTTAGGAGCAACCAAGCAGCTTCATTATGTTCCTTGGTTCTCCACATATGGTCAAAGGTACTATATATAGAGTCACTAAACTTCTTGCCTCTCACAGGCAGTGAATTAGGAATGTCAAATGCATTTATTTTGCATAACTCTCTAAACAGTTAATACCAAGGACTATCAGAATTCTCTACACTATTAGAAGTAGAGTCCTTAGCATTTTGGGGTCTAATCATATTAAGCAGCCAACTCCAGAAACCCCCAAACCAATGAAAGAACTCCATCCTTAATATTCTGTTCCTCTACAACCACTCCTGGTATCAAAACCTGTATTAGGGTTGTCTCGAGGTGCAGAATTAATAAGCTATATATAGAGAGAGAAAGAGAGAGTGAGAGAGAGAGAGAAAATATATATGATATTATATATGTATGATATATATGTATATATATAATTGTTAACTTACATTGTCACAAGGTCCCACAATAGATTGTCTATAAACTGAAGAGCAAGGAGAGACTGTCTGAGTTCCCAAACGGAAGAACTTGGAGTCCGATGTTTGAGGGCAGGAAGCGTCCGACATGGGAGAAAGATGTAAGCTGGATGGCTAGACCAGTCCCATCTCTTCATATTTTTCTGTCTGCTTTATATTCTTGCCACACTGGCAGCTGATTAGATGGTGCCCATCCAGATTAAGGGTGGGTCTGGTTTTCCCAGCCCACTGGCTCAAGTGTTAATCTCCTTTGGAAACACCCTCACAAACACACCCAGGATCAATACTTTGCATTCTTCAATCCAATCAAACTGACAATCAGTATTAACCATCACACACTGTGATGAGCAAGGTACTGCTTAGAATTTCCTAGAAAGCAAAGTTGAAGGAGGGAAACCCTATGAGCATGTACAAAAAGGAGGCCCACTACTCATGATTGCCCTGGGCATCATTAATAAGGAGCTCATTCATCTTTCTGCACTACCCTTATCAGCAGGACTTTGGGTTATGACCACGGAAACAAGTACATGAGAGGTGTACAGAATTCAACCTGATGACATGTACTGTATGTAAAATGTGTGGCCTACCAGACAGGGAAAATGTAAAAAGAATACTGAATACAGAATTCTGCCCACACAAATCAGGTAATAAATTTAAGAGACTATGAAAGAATGCCATATGTATACAAAGGATCCAGTGGAATAGAAGTAAAAATGTTTTTAAAGCCAGACATGAAAATGCTTAAATGCATTATGGGTGTCAAAAATTGCAATATTCAAGGAAAGGGTAAAGACCTTAGTTACTATCTCTATGTGGCTGCCGGATTCTTTAGTAAAAGGAAGAATGAGGAAATAAGAGAAGAAAAACCAGGTAACAATTTAAAGGTCTGCAGCAATTTAAAGGTCATAGGGTTCCTGTTATAGATTATGAAAAGGAGTTCCATTGTCGGTAAATGTTGCAAACTGAATCAAACATCAAGTATTCAGCAGACATCACTGGCAGGTGAGCAACCTCAGTATAATTATTTCCTTGATGAATCTTTTCATACTACTACAAAAGATTAGAATTAGACATATATATGTAAAGGAGAAGTAAACCAAACTTTAAAAAACCTTTCCATGTTAATTTTGGAAAACATTTGTGAGTATATGTTATGCTGTTTAATACAATTAACTGTTTAAAGGAATTTAACATATTAGACTTGCTATCTCTACTTTAAATTTAAAAATGTATTATTGATTAGTTGAATGTAGACTTGAGGAAGTATGCTAAAAGATTAAATATGCATTTATTAACCTTATTAAAAGCTTAAAATGTGTATAATAAATTTGACTATATGTGTTTAGCTCATTAAATTAATAAAATAGTTTTTTTGAAAAAGTTTTGTTTCTATTGGGGTAGAATATAACTAAGAAGTGATGCAGGATTTTTTGCTCCTTAGTACGGCTAAAACCTGGGATCTTGCCTCACGACCTGGAAAAATTAGGCACACAAACACATTGAAAGATGAACAGAGCACAGTGTATTAAAAGAAAGCCCTAAGCAAAAAGAGAGGGGGCCCTGCCGACAGGCTCCAACTTCATGGATTGAATACCAGACCACACGACAAGAGCTGAAGAAGCCAGGCTTCACCCCACTTCATAATGCGCAAATTCCTGGTGGCTCCACCCCGTTCTTCCAGTGTGCAGGCAGGCCCTTAGTCTGAGCCACTCCACATTGATTTATTTCCCTTACTGCATATGTGTAAAGGGACGGAATTTTTCACTGTGGGCATGTTTAGGCAAGCCCCTTGCGCACAATGACCTGGGAGGCATGTGGTTGTCTCCTGTCTCTATCAGAAGTAAGGGAATTGGCAATTATTAATTAAAGGCCTTATTGAAATAATAATTTCATTATTAGATTTATAAAGTGTAAAAACATTTGTAGTTAAATTATTTAGACTAGCTGTTTTGAATTTATATTTTTAATGATTTGAATATTCATTTTGAAAACTCCCTATTAACTATAAGTTTGTCAAAATCACATTATCTTTGTATATAGTACAGTATGTACTCTATGACTGTTCATTGGTCAAAATAGTGACAACAGAGCAAGAGAGGGCATGTGAGATTACACAAGTGTTCTTCCAAATAATAATTATTTTTTAAAAGTTAAGTAATTTCATCAAGACTAAGTTTTCAGGCAGGTATTAATATCTGGAAAATTGTGCAATGGCTATAAGGCTAAAGTCCTCAGTAGCAATTTTTAAAAGATGAAGGCATAATTTTCATATGTCTTTTCTTTTATTGGACCTAAATAGAACATAAAGTTATATTATTAATTCTTAGCATTGCATGGAGAATTCAAATAACATAATACATATATTTCATGCTAGTGGTTTATGGATAACCTAAAGGAATAAAAAATTAATTTTCTGATATCTATACATTACCTGGACTTTTGGGAGGAGGTCAATAGTAAATAACTAATATTGAAATTGCTACTATTGCTCAACATGGGAAAATTCTGTATTTCAGGCAGCAAAGTTGACATTTTGTGGAAAAATTGAAGATGCTGAAACATGTTATTGACTCATTTGAGTACTAGTCAATTTTTCACAATGGTGGGATAGGAACTTTTCTCTAAATAGGGTCAGTAAATGTTGACATAGTTTTGAATCTATTCAAATTATCAAGTAATGATTTAAACACTATTCTTTTCCATTTTAAAACATTAAAAAATGCTTGGAATGACCTTGAGGATGTTGAGAGCAGGAATATTCAATTATCTTTATGTATTACAAACGTACTTGATAAAATTTGTATATAAGTTTTAATTTTGAACAGATTTAGCCTGCCAAAAGAAAGTTAGCTCCAAATGTACCCCCTCACCCCGCCAACAGACAAATAATTTATTTGACAAGTTGAGTTTAGTTATTTGGTATATTCCATCTTGAAAGACAGTCTTCCAAATGTATACTTTTTGTTTTGGGCATAGATCATAATAAATTGTTTTAATTTTTATCTGAGAGTAACTGCACAGTGGCTTTTGTATCTTTCTTTGAACCATCACTGTGCTATGGGATTAAAACTATGACATCAGTATAGAAGAAAGTGATCATCTTATTCCAGTCTTCCTCAGTCACCTTCTTCCACAGTACTTTGTGGAAACTTGGTATGCCAGACCCAGATGCAGCACAGATAGGGCTAAGCATATAAAGGAGAAAAGAAAACCTATTCCCTCTTATTCTAGTTCGTAATGAATTGTCAAAAGAAGAAAAAGCAAGAGTAACATGTGCCACGCCGCCCCCACAACATGCCTCAAGTTAAAAGCCCAGGAGAGAGTAGAATCAAATGTGGGAAGCAAGGAAAGAAGGGCTTTCAAGAATCCCACTTTACATATAGTATTCTGTGGGCAGACCACCTCCCAGCTGCCTCACAGAAACCTCAGACTGGTGATACTTGAGCTAAGGATGACTGGCCTTGTCCCAGATAATCTGCAGGAATCTCCAGCTAACAACATTGGTGTAACTTATGTTCCACAGTAACTTACTGTCTGTCTCTCTCAATGGAGATAGTATCTCATGGTCTTGCCCAGTAGCTTGTCTCCCCTTCAGCTATTGATATTCCCGTAGACATCGCTTAGGTCTGTGACTGTAATATGATTTCTCTGCTGCTGGCCACCGCACCCAGTGTTCTAGTTTTGAGAAAACATTGGCCAGCTTCAATGATTCCCTCTCGTGAGAGCTACTGGCCAACCTCTAAACATCCCCATGCCCTTCAGAAGCATGAGAAGAATTTTTGTTTCATTTTTATCATACAGGAAGCAAAACTTCAGTCTTCTGTCAGCTTAACAATAAAATTCCACTGAATTTATTCTGAGGTTTGTGATGATTTTATTTATAAGCATGTAACTGCATCCACAGCTGATTACAAACCTGTAATCTTAATTAGAGAGCCAAGGTACATCAAGTTCATGGATGCAATTCCAAGTGAAATAAAGAATGACAGAGAATCAACAGAGGAAGTAAAGAAGAGAGGACTCATGGAAAATAATTATTAAAGTTCCTGCCTGGACCCTGGCATTTTTATATAGGTGAGCCAAGATTTAGCAATGGCAACTGAAGCTAGATGTACAGTAGCCAGAGAGAGATTTGAAAAAAGTGTACCCTGGAGGAGGATAGACTCTAGAAACAAGCCTGAAAAAAAAAACTCTGTAGCTAGTAATGCATAAGACAGGACCAGCTTGAGAGGTCTCGAAAAACTGGGGGTGTAATCAAACTTTCTCATGAGGATAGACACCCATTTCTCTCTCAAGCCAAGTCTCTGAGGCCAGAGACTGGTGAGTGAGTTAGGGATTCAAAGAGGAATGGAGAGGAGGACAGGGAGAAATCCTTCATACAAGGGACCAGATTGTACTTCTGGCAGCCTTTGAATAGAGTCAACTGCTCTCTCTAAGTCCTAAACCCACTCAATGTTTGCCTGTGGTCACATCTGAACTCTCCGTAGACATAGAGCCAGGGTAGAGGAAACTGAGTCTTGAGAAGGATCACAGCATCATTCAGTGAGTCATGAGACTTTCAACCAGTATTCACAGTTGACTATTAAGCGGGATAATACAAAGGAGAAAATATTTTGGATAAAGACATACCGCTCGCCTTCTTGGAAGGAAATGGACTCCAAGGTCATAAGTAGTCATTGCAGGACCACACTTACTTACTAAAGGGAGCTTATAACTGTAGGATAGTGTTCTTAAATACTGTATATTAGTGTGTGTTTCTCATTTGCACTAATGTATATTTCATATTTTTTCTAATCAAAATGAGGCATCCTTCCACTTCAGTGGGAATTTTCACTGTTACAACAGAAATGCAAAAAGAAAGAATAAGCTAATACTAATCATCACCAAAACTAGATGAATGCAGAGAAGATAAGCATATCTATTTTGAACTTAATATCACTACCAGCTATCAAGTGCTTTGACCTCCATGTGCTGTGTAAGAGGACATGCATCCAAATTGTCTAAAAATCTTTATTTGATTATTTTAATCGAGAAGAGGAAGGAGAAAATCTATGACATAGCCCTGTATTAGATCACTTGGACAGGAATTTGCTTTGCCAAAGTCTTGATTCTCAGGATCCTGATCCTAAAATAGTGCTGTGAAAAGAGTTTGAATATGCATGAGAATTGATGCTTCCATCACAATCACATTGGTGATCCTGGAGACAGCTATTGCCCTAGGTATAAATCTTTGAGGATGGATTGAAAAATGTTTGGCAAACCTTAAATTTTAAGCATTTTCTCAATTCAGCGAAACATTATACCAATGATTAACTATAGATTAGTTATTTCTAAAGTTGCTTTGCTCCTCAAAGATGGCAGTAAACTATTATTATTATTCAATGTATTAAAAAGGTTGACATGTAGATTCAAAGGAAATGTTTGGTTGGTCATTTTGGGGTGCTAAATGGATGCAGACACAGACAGAACAAACTACTTGGAAGCAATAGGAAGCATACATGTTTATGCCATGATTGGGTTTTCTCTTTGCCCCAAACATAATTTAAACAGCTTGGGTGGCAGATCTTAGCAAGTTAGTATTTTTAAAAACACAGACTCTAATGATATGACCCCATATCAGAAAGGCTGTTGACAAATATTTCTAAAGAATAATATTAAAAATTGGGGGAAAATATCATCCATATATCACTGAATATTAAAAATCCCTGTTACTTAGGCAGACCATAATTTTCAATACTGGAAAACATGTAGCCAATAAATTAATGGGTAGGTTATAATAATATGGAGATCTTATAGTATAACATTAATAGAAAATCCCAAAATTTATTAATAAATTGGTGCTATTATTATAATTACATAAAACAGACAAAAGATAACTGTATAGAAATTTTTAAAAATCCCACATAACAATTAAATGACTATATGTACTTCTCTATTTACAATGGTGTTACACCCTGATAAATTCATTGTAATTTGAAAAATTGTTGAGCCATCGCAAGTCAGGGACCTTCTGTATATTAATGTGGCTTTGTTTTTAAGACAAGGAAATATTGTTGATTTGACTCTTAGTTTTCTGTCTTCCAAAATTTCTGTAAATTCAAAATTTTATAATGATAAAATAACTTTAATCATTGAGATTAGAAATGTCTATTTTGAGATGACAGTGTATCTGTAGGTTTTCCCTCCTGGCTTACCAAGCAATAGCTAATATAATAGCTATGGGTATTCTGGAGCCGAATAGTTGGCCTTCTTCTGTCACCTACATCTCTCTTTCTCTTCACCTCTACCATTGCTTGAATTTTATATTTGATCGAGTGTTCTGTGTCTTCAGATGGCCTCCAACTCTCTCTAAATCCACAGCCACATCTCTCCCTTCTCACCTGTCTGTCCTTGGTAGTGGTGTTGTATGCTTCATGCTTCAAAATAAAAACTTCTTTTCTTCTACATATTAAAATCCCTTGGCTTCAAGAGCCCTCTTCTTGTTGTCTTGGTTCTAGTATTACTTTTAAACATTATAACTAAAAACAAATATTATCATCATCTTAGGTTTATAATTATATTAAAATATTGTTGGGCAAAGGCTAAAATTAAGTAAGCAAATAGGCCCAAATTAAGAGTTACGTATTTGTTTTTGACTTGAAAATCATAAATATACAGTTTAAAGGACTCTTCCTAATAAGGATACTATTACATTAAATTTTGTATGTAATTCCAGTACTTTGAGAGGTCGAGGCGGGCAGATCACCTGAGGTCAGGAGTTCAAGACCAGCCTGGCCAACATGGTGAAACCGTCTCTACTAAAAATAGAAAATTTAGTCGGGCGTGATGGCATGCTCCTAATTCCAGCGACTCCAGAGGCTGAGACAGGAGAATCGATTGAACCCGGGAGACAGATGTTTCTGTGAGTCAAGATCACACCACTGCACTCCAGCCTGGGTGACAGAACAAGACTTCGTCTCAAAAAAAAAAAAAAAAAAAAAAAAATTGTTTAGGTGTGTATGGGTTAATGGCTAAACTTCCACCCTGCTCTGCCACCGCCCTCCACCACCCCCCCGGCCCAGTTACCGGCCCCAAGTGCACACACATACAAACACCAAACAAACAACTCATGAATTAGGTGTGAACAGGACAACTAGAAAATATCGGGGAAAAATATAGAAGGATCCTTAATTCCTATTGCTTAACAGATATCTTAAGTTTTTGCTCCATTTTAAAGAAAATGAAACCAGAAATAGCTGGTTACTCAATCAGAAGACTTGTAAAGACTTTGGCACCTTAAGAAAAGACTGAATGAATGAACATTTATATTTTAACGTAACATACAATATTAACAGCATGCACATTGCATCTTTTATTATACCTTCATGAACAGATGATTTTTTAGTTGACAGAATACAGGTTATATTCATAGAGGAATTTAACCCAAGCATACAAGCAAGGAGAAGTGAGGTTTGAATCTTAAGAGTTTTATACATATATATACCTCAATAAAGAGCACAATATGCTTGCTCTCTGCGTAATCATTCCATTTTGATGCAAATTTCCTCTATGAGCTGATCCTAATGGTGACAAAAATAACTGAAGATAAACAGTGGTGAAATAGCTAACACTGCCTTCTTTTTAATTTGCATTTGTTTTAAGCTTTCAAAAGGTAGTCTTTCAAGTCCAAGAAGGAAATAAAATTAAAACAGCAAGTAAAAGAGAGTGAATGATATTATAACTATGTGGAAGCGCTAGAGTTAAAACTTTAAATTCCTGCATTCTTTTGAGAATTTTCAGCTATTATGTATATGTTTATGGGAATAAGAGAGACTTGTATATATGAACAACACATTGTATAGTCCCCAGACTTTTCTAGTAAGCTTACATTTAAGAAAAGAAAAAGAAGCTGTAGCATACACAAAAAATGAGATCAGTATTCTCAGTGCTAATTATATAGGAATGAAGAATTCTTACGCTGGGTCAGAAACAGTCTATGGAGCCTATGTTTCTTAGCCAAGAGCAACTTCATAGAACATGCTGTTGAAGGCCTGCTTACCCTGTCTAAATGCTGTTGAAGGCCTGCTTACCCTGCCTGACCAGATTCTAATATATTTCAGAAGTTTTTCAACACTGTTATTCAAGAACCTACACAAACTCATTGCATGCTTCTTTATATTTTTTATTGGTAACAATTTCTTAGGATAATGGACTCCTTTTGAAAAACACCATTTTTATTGCTTGTTTATCTCAAATACCTTGTTTACATTAAGTGGCATTTTGAGATTTATGCAAAAGGTCTCTTTTTATTTGTGGGCAGTATTTTTTTTGCTTTACATATTTTTTTGTTATTTGTTCTTGACCTTCACTTTTCAGCTGTAAAAGAAACTATTTTAAAATCTCTTTTTATGTTAATCTCTCAACCCCTTTGCTTTGCATTTACTTTCCTTGGTGTGTGTGTGTGTGTGTGTGTGTGTCTATGTTAATGGTATAGAGAACACAATTATATGTACAGCATATGGGAACACTGAACTAATTGAGGATAGTTGCCCTGGAAAAAATGTACAGCTCTAAAATAGATCTATAAATAGATCTTAAAGTAGATTGTATAAAGCATTAAACAACCCCACTGAGATTTTTTGGGGCTATAGCTTATACAGCATAACCTAGCATCTCCTGGCTGATACAGACACATTGCTATTGCAAAGTAGATAATATCCTACTCAATCAAAAGATTTAACAGGTTAAATACTATATATTACAATTACAAAATCAACTTAAGGACCTTGGTTAAACCCCTCCGTGACAAAGTGTAATTCAGAACATTATTGAGAGCTAAGATACAAATATATAATTGCCAAAATCCCAGGACTTAAAGCAAGTACATTTCTGTCATCCTCACTTTACTTATGGGTATAATCAATGTGTATTCCACAAGGTCATCACATGAATCACACAATATGTGTAACATAATGCCTACTAAATAGGAGATCAATTAATGTTAGACAAAAAATTAACTAACTTACTAACCAAATAAATATCTTGGAATATTTTCCATAGTAACATATTATTAAACGAAAAAAAATTCTTACTATATATGCATTTTTAAAAATCTTGTAAAATAAATCTTAAATGAAAAAAGGTTGCTGTTAAAAAATATATATATATTTTTTTTAAATTTCAGAGCTTCAAAGTACATAATGTTATAAACATGGCATTGTTTGGATCAAATACAGTAAACTTGGAACCTAACGTGTTGCAGTTGAAAATATATCCAACCTAACATTAAAGGCAAACTCAACAGAAGTTGGACCATTTTAAGTACTAATCTACTAGACCTTTGCAAATATATCTTCTGAAACTCTCTATAATTATGGCTTTGTAACATGTCATTTTTCTCTTTTATTAGGAACACAACAGTAGTTAAGTTGCATGTAATTTTTTCTCTGAGACTGTTTTTAAAGCATGTTACTGTAAATGAATGTATAAAAGAAGAAAAGATTCAACAAGTTATTTAAATAGAATATTCAAGTGTGAGTGTATGGTGTTAGAAACAAAACACATGTTTTTCAAATTAGAGTGTTTTAATATTTCCCCCCTTGACTTGTATGTTCAAATTAACTAAACTTAAGCTACATGCATCAATCTTTAGAATGTGAGATTTTAAAATTTACATTTATGGAACATATTCTAGCAATATAAATCAAATTTAATTATACAACAAAAATCTTTACTCTTGGAAAATGCTTAATAATGAAAGTCAAAAGTGAAAAAAGCACATCTTCAAACAAAATTTATTTGTTTGCTAATTTCAGTTGATATATAATGGGAGAGCACTTGCGTTTTTGGTAGCAAGTCTTATTTTGATATATTCATTTCTTTTAAATAGGTCAAAATACAGTAGTTAAAATAAGCAATGAAATGAGTAATATGAAAATTTTTTCCTGTTCTGCTTTTGTTTATACTGAATGAAATATATTGTTATTCAAGAAAACCTGGAACTATTCTGAGTATTGTCTTTGTATTAGGCTCTTATTGCTGCTGCAACAAATGACCACAGATTTAGTGACTTAAAACAACACATATTTGTTTATTATCTTAGTGTTCAGGAGGACAGAAACTAAAAAGTGAGTCTCAGGGGCTACAGTCCAGGTGCTGGCAGAGCCGCATTCTTTCTGGAGACTCTAGCGGAAAATCATTCTCTTTCCTTTTCAGCTTCTGGAAGCTGCTTCATTCCTTAGCTCCTGGCCCCATCCTCCATCTTCAAAGCCAGCAGTGTAGCTTCGTCCAATTTCTCTCTCTCTAACTCTGCTCCCATCATCCCACTATGTAATTATACTGCCTCCCTCTCATAAGTATTCTTGTGAATACACTGGGTCCAGGATAATTATTATTCAGGATAATCTCCCCCTCTCAAGATGCTTTGATCACATTTGCAAAGTACCTTTTGACACATAAGGCAACACAATTGCAGATTCCAGGGTTAGGAGATAGACGTCTTTCATGGGTCATTATTCAGTCTACCACAACGCTTCTTGATTTTTCTGAAAAATCTAGATACGTGAAGATGTAGGGCTTTTTTCAATTATTCTTTTTTTTTAAACTTCAAAAAAAAAAAGAAACAAGATCAATATGATTATAATTTAAAACTATTATTGCAGATTTATTTTTAAAAATTTCTAAGTGGAAAAGTGACATATTTTTTACTTAATAGTCATGGGTTCCATAACTTTTCCATTCTTCTCTGATAAAATGCTGATTCTGTTGATGGGAGCTCCCTCAGTTTCAATGCTGTCCTGGGC
>NW_012110363.1:2421191-2423761 GCF_000951045.1 Mandrillus leucophaeus | reverse complement strand
TGGCTTATTGACTACCAGTTCAGCCTTTCACACCACATTGTCTTCACCATCTGTCCGGTGCGACCTGAACTTCTTCAGTTACTGGAGCTCATGATGCTGTCTTCCTGACCGGCTCCAGACCTGACCTCTCTCTGTTCTCTATTTGATTGGTTAGTATTACTCATTGACCATACCCTAGCTCTGCCCTGGCTAACTCAGGAAATTCTTCTCTAGTCATTGGTAAAATTCCCAATTAAATAAGCATTTGTAGCGCTGTGGTGTGTTTCTCTTTCTTAGCGCTAACCACATTGGAATGTTATGTCTTACTTGCGTGGTTGATTCATGTCTCTCTCACTCACTAGAGACTAAGCTGCATGAGTGTGTGAATCATGTCTGGTTTTCTCTCTATTATGGGTTGTATTTGAAAAAAGCTCACTGAATGAAGGACTGAAACATTGATTTGTTTTCTACACATGATGATGGGCTGGGAGCAATATAAGTAGGCATGAGGGAATTTCCATCTCAAGTTTATGATAGAGGGTTAAGTCTCCCCACATTACCAGTGATTAAAGAAGGGAGATGCAAAGTGTCAGGTTAATATCACCTTTTCTTAACCTTTATCTGGCCCCATTTTAATAAGGTCTTTCCAAGCCATCTTCATGACTTATGCACCATGGTTAAAGCTACCCGTTTTCAGATGAGTTGTACCCAATGTGGGAGAAGACAAAGTGGAATACTTGGTGCCAAGTTTAAACTGATTTGAGTAAGACTATAGTTTCATAGTCTATGCTAACTTTCGGCCTAAAATGCTTTGCAAATTCCGCATAAAAAACTATATCAAGCATGTTTGGAGTTTTCTTGAGCCATGCAGTGGTGCAATATAATCTATTAGTTTGATGAAATAAATGAAAGTAACTTTTAAATGGAAAATGCTTTTTATAAGTATAGCTACCTGTTAACTTTGTTGTTTTCCCTTATAACTCTTTCTGAATATAAGAGAGCAGTTCCTATTGTGTATTTTCTCTCACTGTCTTCCCAAGACTAGCAATCTAATTCAATTCACTGAGGTTGAGTCGACTAGAAATTTTGTTTCTTGTCTTCATGCTTTTATTCTAAAGATAATTTAAAAATTACAAAATAGATCTGGAAAATGTCTAATGATGTAGTTTGCTGAGTATAAAGAAGTATTAAATTAGGCTAAAAGTCAGGAGCTTTCATTATGTATTCAACATACTGAATATAATATGGTGTTTGGTATCTGCTGCCAGAGTATTGCTTTTAGACAGGCTAATCTGTACTCCAAGAATGACACCCTGTGGCTGAATATATCAATAGCAGAATGCTTATTTATCATTCTCCTCCTTGGCTTTAAAAAAAAAATAGTCATTGTAAATTGGGATTTATGTACAATTCACTTTAATAAAAAATTATTTTATGACAAAGTCCCTTAAATGTTTAAAATGGATTGAAGAGGGCTAGCATGAATAAAGAAAACATTTCAATATTTATTGCTCAATGTATGTGCTATCTATGAGCTATGTCAACATATATCATTAACACATAGCAATAATTCATTACACAAGTGGGTAGGGATTTTTCTCTTAAAAATAGTTCATAACATTTCATTGTGTTTACAACTTGAGGAGTGTATTCATTTCTGTTGTCTTAACTAGAGTCTCAAGGCAACACTGAATAATCTCTAATAGCCATATTAGTATTTCTATGTTTTACAATTATAGACATGGAAGGTAAATGAGGGTTAAAATAATTTTCATTTTCTTTCTTTTTCTTTTTGAGATGGAGTCTCACTCTGTCACCCAGACTGAGGTGCGGTGGCGCAATCTCGGCTCACTGCAACCTCTGCCTCCAGGGTTCAAGGGATTCTGCTGCCTCAGTCTCCTGAGTAGCTGGGAGTACAGGTACATGTCACCATGCCCATCTAATTTTTTGTATTTTTAGTACAGACGGAGTTTCACCGTGTTAGCCAGGATGGTCTCCATCTCTTGACCTCGTGATCCACCTGCCTCAACCTCCCAAAGTGCTGGGATTATAGGCGTGAGCCACCACGCCTAGCTCAGATTGCTTTTGATTCTGAATAATTTACTTATAGCTTGAATGTATACTTATAAGTTAATATGATAACAAAGTGGAGTAAGATTTTTTATTACAAATGGATCTAATGTAGTTTAGCCATATTATAAACATGATACAGAAAAACACAGTAATATAACAATGAAATATACAATTACATAAACACATTTTAATACATTAAACTAGAAAGAAGAAAATTTCTTATTTAAGAATCATTGTTTATTACCCCTGCAATTAATATCTCATGATATTCCTAATACTGCATTCTTTTTATTACTTTTTATATCTGTTTTTCATTTTTATTTTAAGTTCCCAGGTACATGTGCAGGAAGTGCAGGTTTGTTACAGAGGTAAACAGAGGCCTTGGTGATTTGCTGCACAGGTCAACCCATCACCTAGGTATTAAGCCCAGCATCCATTAGCTATTCTCCCTGATGCTCTCCCTCCTCCTCCTGCCTCTCCACCGCAGGCCCCAGCGTGTGTTGCTACCCACCATGTGT
>NW_012110363.1:2416564-2419181 GCF_000951045.1 Mandrillus leucophaeus | reverse complement strand
AAAAAAAAAAAGAAACAAAATCAATATGATTATAATTTAAAACTATTATTGCAGATTTATTTTTAAAAATTTCTAAGTGGAAAAGTGACATATTTTTTACTTAATAGTCATGGGTTCCATAACTTTTCCATTCTTCTCTGATAAAATGCTGATTCTGTTGATGGGAGCTCCCTCAGTTTCAATGCTGTCCTGGGCAACTCACCTAAAGGCAATTAATCCATTAGAAGACTTGTGGCTTATAAATTAACTTAAAATTGGAATAGAATAGAATAATATTATTCTTATTTGTTGGAATTTGGGTGGACAAATATGGAGTGAATTAGGTAGCTTGAAACAGAGATAAGGTTGTCACAAAAATTCAGAACAACTAATTAAATTTCAATTTTAAATAAAAACATGCAATTTCATAGTTATGTCCCAAATATTGCATGAGACATACTTATAGTTAAAAAAAATGTGTTGTTTTATCTGAAGTTCAAATTTAATCGGCTGTCCTGTAATTTTATTTTCTAAATACAAAAATTCTATAGAGATGACAATAGGACTAAGTGGCCATGAACTAGCTGAAGTTACAAGGAAATTTAAAATTGTGAGGAAGCAGAAGCAGTGGCAGGTAGTACAGTTTGAGGGTAAGCAGAGGTCCTTAGCTTGCTTTTATTAAACAAGCAGGAAGATAATTTTCAACAAAACATAAAAACTATAGCTTTTATAAATCTTTCAGAAAAAGTCAAACACTGTGCTAGCACTGTGCAAATGCAAATAGGTAATTCATATAAAAGATACAAAGATAGCTAACAAACTTGTGAAATATGTTCAACTGCTTCTTAATTGAGGAAATGACAAGAGAGTGAGTTTTTCTAAACCGAGTTTTATAAGTCAAGATAAAAAAGATTGACATTGCTCAGAGGTATCAAGAACGTGGGACCATTGGGCCTCCTGTTCGTTTTTTGGTAAAAATTTAATTGTTATAATAATTTTTAGAGGAATATGTGGTGATATATATCTTAGAATATGCATGAGTAGTTGAAATATGTGACCATAAGTCAGGAAACCTCCTTTTACCTTTCTTGGGATGATGTTGAAGTACTTAGGCACCAGAGTAGCTTGGACTACAGGTGTGAGCCATCATACCTCATAAAGTTTTAAAATTTTCTGAAAGAGACAAGGTCTCAGTTTTTTGCCCAGGCTGGTGTCGAACTCCTGGCCCAAGCGATCTTCCCACCTTGGCCTCTCAAAGTGCTGGGATCACAGGTGTGACCCACTGCACCCAGCCAGGTTTAGTCCCTTAAATCAACATTTTTTGTACAATGAAATCTCACTAGCCATTAACGAGATGAAATCAAAGATTCATCCCCACATAGAATCCCTGGATAGAAAAGGAATTCCTTTCTATATGCTGAAGTCCATCTTATTCCGAGTTTTGACTTTTGTTTCTTTAATACAAGCCCCCAACTTCTAGCTTGTAACTGGTTTTCCAAGAACCACCTTTGTCCACCAAAAATTCCTTTTGCATCCTAAACTCAGAATAATCTATCTCAAAGTGCAAATCTGAACCTTAGAATAGTCAACACTTTCCCCTCCCTCATACTTCTTCTTGCTTGGAAACTTTCATCGGCTTCCTCTTGCTCTTAGGATAAAGACCAAAAAGCAAAGACTGAAATCTTTTACGTGGCTTATTGACTACCAGTTCAGCCTTTCACACCACATTGTCTTCACCATCTGTCCGGTGCGACCTGAACTTCTTCAGTTACTGGAGCTCATGATGCTGTCTTCCTGACCGGCTCCAGACCTGACCTCTCTCTGTTCTCTATTTGATTGGTTAGTATTACTCATTGACCATACCCTAGCTCTGCCCTGGCTAACTCAGGAAATTCTTCTCTAGTCATTGGTAAAATTCCCAATTAAATAAGCATTTGTAGCGCTGTGGTGTGTTTCTCTTTCTTAGCGCTAACCACATTGGAATGTTATGTCTTACTTGCGTGGTTGATTCATGTCTCTCTCACTCACTAGAGACTAAGCTGCATGAGTGTGTGAATCATGTCTGGTTTTCTCTCTATTATGGGTTGTATTTGAAAAAAGCTCACTGAATGAAGGACTGAAACATTGATTTGTTTTCTACACATGATGATGGGCTGGGAGCAATATAAGTAGGCATGAGGGAATTTCCATCTCAAGTTTATGATAGAGGGTTAAGTCTCCCCACATTACCAGTGATTAAAGAAGGGAGATGCAAAGTGTCAGGTTAATATCACCTTTTCTTAACCTTTATCTGGCCCCATTTTAATAAGGTCTTTCCAAGCCATCTTCATGACTTATGCACCATGGTTAAAGCTACCCGTTTTCAGATGAGTTGTACCCAATGTGGGAGAAGACAAAGTGGAATACTTGGTGCCAAGTTTAAATTGATTTGAGTAAGACTATAGTTTCATAGTCTATGCTAACTTTCGGCCTAAAATGCTTTGCAAATTCCGCATAAAAAACTATATCAAGCATGTTTGGAGTTTTCTTGAGCCATGCAGTGGTGCAATATAATCTATTAGTTTGATGAAATAAATGAAAGTAACTTTTAAATGGAAAATGCTTTTTATAAGTATAGCTACCTGTTAACTTTGTTGTT
>NW_012110363.1:2405057-2415754 GCF_000951045.1 Mandrillus leucophaeus | reverse complement strand
TGACCTCGTGATCCACCTGCCTCAACCTCCCAAAGTGCTGGGATTATAGGCGTGAGCCACCACGCCTAGCTCAGATTGCTTTTGATTCTGAATAATTTACTTATAGCTTGAATGTATACTTATAAGTTAATATGATAACAAAGTGGAGTAATATTTTTTATTACAAATGGATCTAATGTAGTTTAGCCATATTATAAACATGATACAGAAAAACACAGTAATATAACAATGAAATATACAATTACATAAACACATTTTAATACATTAAACTAGAAAGAAGAAAATTTCTTATTTAAGAATCATTGTTTATTACCCCTGCATTTAATATCTCATGATATTCCTAATACTGCATTCTTTTTATTACTTTTTATATCTGTTTTACATTTTTATTTTAAGTTCCCAGGTACATGTGCAGGAAGTGCAGGTTTGTTACAGAGGTAAACAGAGGCCTTGGTGATTTGCTGCACAGGTCAACCCATCACCTAGGTATTAAGCCCAGCATCCATTAGCTATTCTCCCTGATGCTCTCCCTCCTCCTCCTGCCTCTCCACCGCAGGCCCCAGCGTGTGTTGCTACCCACCATGTGTCCATGTGTTCTCATTGTTCAGCTGTCACTTGCAAGTGAGAACATTAGGTCCTTGTTTTTCTGTTCCTGCATTAGTTTGCTGAGGATAATGGCTTCCTTTTAATTTGATATTAAAAACCCCAGGTTTTCTTTCATTCCTTGTGGGCCCTGAGTGTTTGGGTGAGGAGGAAGCAGCCTCCTGTAGAAGCTTGTCTATATAACTTCTTCTGCCTTGCTGTCCCTGATCTGCTACTTGTTTGGAGTAGCTTAGAGAGTAAGGAGGGATATGGGTGCTAGCTGGGAGCAGCAGAGATCAGACCAGTGAGGGAGTTGTATATCTCTGATAACTACGAGCAAGCTCTGTCTCCCTAATTATCCTGAGTTCCTTGTGCAATCAAAGCTAGAATTTCATCCTTTCTCCTATAAAAAATATTTTAAATCCAATTCCTGGATTATGTTATCCAGATTTGAAAAACCTTGAAAAGCTTTTCATATACTTGCTTTAAAACTCAACATATTTCTCTCTAATTACACTTTAAATGCAAATGAAGTGCCTGCCTAAAGGGCTTCCATAGCCTGACTGGCTTCATAGTTGAATAAGTGTTTAATTTTTACAACTGATATACCTTGTCCAGAGTACAGATAAGACTTTTGGAAAAAATTGTAAAACTACCAACAACATGGCAAAAAAGTCATTGTAAAGAAAGAGTCAAAGAAAATAGGAAATATAAGTTATGTGACTAACCCAATTCGTGCTGTTATTTTGCTGTCCTATCTTAGTTTACAAAAATGTAATAAAAAATGAAGTAAGGTAGTCCATACTTAAACTATAAAAATCAGTCATATTCAGTGATTCACAGAATTCAGGGTTTCAATATGTACCTTAAGATCCTCAGTGTTGCTTAAGTTTACACCAGTAACATAACATCCAAAGTAGTTTCACAATTAATTTGTGAAGGTTTCCCAAGTAAGAAGCCTAGTAACAGAGTGCATAACCTCCCACAGTCTTAAGTTTGAAACTGAAGGCTGCCAAGACATGAACAGAGCTGTGAGACTAGGAGGATGCACATAGCGAATCCCTGTGAGGAGACAGACCAAAGATAGCACAATTAGGCAGAAGAGACAATTTGTAAAACTTGATCATATAAGCTGCTGACAACCACTGGAGCTCAATTAGGCCTGGAATTTCACTTCGGAATGGCTAGAGTTTAAATTGCCAACTACTCCCAATCCACATTTATACTTATTTTATGAATCTATACTCTGGCCCAATTGCTGTAGTGGTGAAAGCTACACACCTGGTTGTAAAATAAGGTATGAAATATGTTTTCTAACCAAGGGGAAAGTGGTCTCCTCAGCCACAAAATTTAATTCACTGTAGCCTCATCATCTATAATATACGATGACATCCAGGCTCAGCTGCCAACTACTGATATTAATTATTGAGACTTGATTGGGGTTAACCGCTTTTGCTTAAGGTTTCAGCATTCTCTAATTTCAGCTGTCTCTGTGATTTGGTGCTCTAAATACTTATTAGAAATGACAGGATGTGCAAAACATGAATCTAGAAGGACCCAAAGAACATTATCAGATAGGATCATCCTGTCTAGTTTATCTATACATGAGATTCTCTTAAATTTAAACTTGAAATTCTTCCTCTTATTTGTTTCCAATCTACGTGCTTATGTAAAGGCAATAGGGCTCATTTTGCCATATTTTTGAAACCATAATATTATAGGATATAACCTAATGGCTTCCTCTGCATTTTGATGCATAGCCCAGATATTATGATATCATTATTACTAAAAAGACATTATGATATTTAATATGGTTCTTAAATGGCATCATATGATAAATGTCTTAAGTATTCATAAGCAAACATGTTTTTATAGCTTGAAATTAGTCAACTTGGGCTGCATTCAGAAAACAGCAAAAATGAAATAAGTGATAAGCGTTATATGTAATGAAAATTATCCCATTACATTAAAAAAAGATTTTAAAGTTTATTGAGTTGGTCTTTAAGAATGTATTTACATATGTATTATATTACACATGAAAAACTGGAACTGTTTTGATTTCATGACTAAGTAATTTTATTTACAAATAGTCTTATTAAAGAACCATTAAAGACTGTTGTAATTGAAGAATAGTTTTTCCAGTTAAAACCAAATTTTCAAAATTAATAGTAAGTTGACCCGTTTCCACAGTCTCTATACCTGTTTTCCAAACATTTTTCAAATATCTCAAAATGACAAGAAATATTTTACTTCAGTACAATCAAGCAAATAAAACAAACTTAGAGACCATGAATATAAACTAGACACATCATCATAAGCACAAAACATTTTTTATGTCACAAAAAATATATTTGAGCTTTCTAAAGACAACTAAATAACACATTTGCTTCCTTTGAAAATAACACAGCTTCATTTAAAAAACACTTAGGAGAGGTTGGTGTGGTGACTCACCCCTGTAATCTCAGCACTTTGGGAGGTTGAGTCAGGAGGAATGCTCGAGCTTAGGAGTTCGAGAAGAACCTGGGAGAGCAACATAGTGAGTCCTCATCTCTACAAAAAAAAAAAAAGAAAGAAAGAAAATTAGCTGGATGTGGGGGCATGTGTGCCAGTAGTCTCAGTTACCTGGGAGGCTGAGGTGGGAGAATTGCTTGAGCCTGGGAATTTGAGGCTGCAGTGAGCTGTGATTGCATCACTGCACTCCATCCTGGGTAGCAGTGTAAGACCCTGTCTCAAAACACAAACAGAAAATACACACACACACACACACACACACAAACAAAACAAAAAAACAAAACAAAAAGAAAACAGGAGAAATAATTATTTTCCTAAGATGCCAAAATTCCTTAAATGGATGCCTATTTCTGTTCTCTATTGTTAAGCAAGTAGGCTTTGTGACATATTTGTTACATAAATGGAGTAAGGGTGCCCCCCTTTTATATTGCCCTAAATTGTTTACTTCTTTATAGCAAGCTGGAACCCATTAGCTCAAAACCTCATGGGTACCAAATTCAAATTTTTATGTATCCAGTTGTTTTAAATGTAGCCCGATAGAATTTTAGCCATTTAAAATTTTACAAAACTGTTCCCATTATCTGTTGGCCATAGACAAGATGATTAACCCCAGAGCTATAAATGATGACAGATTGCTGCTGCCCTTTGGAGATCCCTGACCCAGAGATTCCCCACCTTGCTACTGAGTGACATTATTTGCACATGAATCTCCATCACCCATGCCCCATCTACCTCAGGAGGACCTTCCTTCTGTTTCTGAATGGGGACCTCTGGACCCACATGCAAGCCTGTAAATGGCCCAAACAAAGGTCTTTGAGGGCTAATTCCAGCTTGTGGTCATATCTTTTTCCTTGATCAGCTGCAAAATCCTTGACCTCACTACAATGCTTTTAGATAAGAAAGAGATCAACAATTAACATCATTAAATATAAATCTCAGTCCCTATAGGATCTATTTGACTGTTTCCGTTTCAATTATTTTCTTTTTGTTCTCCTCGTATGTCCTAGAAGAAATAAATTTTTAGCTGGGCTCAGAGAAGTGAAAAAATATTCCATAACATACGTATTTCTTCTATGATCCTTTGATTTTTTTTTTCTTATTAGTCTTCTTGCACAGTTTTGAAGAGCAAGACAAGCTTCATTTTTTTTTTTTTTTGTATTATTCTTTCCCATTGACCTTCAATAATATCTCAGGAAATATTGTATACTTGAAAAGCAGGCAGAGGTAAAATACTTCAGAGGAAGTATTTTGTGCTTCTTACTATAGTAAAGGCATTTCATATAGAATTTCACATTTTTATTCCAAAAAGCAAGTTTATAGCTTTTTTCTATGGTGGTAAAAACATAAAATTTACTATCTTAACTATTTTCAAGTGTACAATACTGTAGTGTTAACCATATGAACATTGTTGTACAATAGCTCTCTGGAACTTTTCATCTTGCATGACTGAAACCCTATACCCATTGAACAACTCTGCTTTTATACTTCCTCTCTGCCGCTGGCAACAACCATTCAACTTTCTGCTTCTAAGATTTTGCCTATGACATCCACTTATGTAGTAGAATCATGCAATAAGTCTCTTTGTGACTGGCGTATTTCACTTAGCATGATGTCCTTAAAGTTCATCAATGTTATGGTATATGGCAATATTTCATTGTATGTATATGCCACATTTTCTTCATCCATTCATCTGTCAATAGACATATAGGTTGTTTCTTACTGTTAGCTATTGTGAATAATGCTGCAGTGATTATGGTCATGCAAATATCTCTTTGAGATCCTGTTTCATTTATTGTAGATATATACCCCTAAGTAGGATTGCTTGATCATACAGTAATTACATTTTAATTTTTTGAGGAACCTTCATACTGTTTTCCATGGAGGCTGCACCATTTTACCCTCTCACCAATAGAGCACAAAGGTTTTGATTTCTCCACATCCTTTCCATTTCTTGTTATTTGTTTTGTTCTGCCTTTTTTTTTTTTTCTTTTTTTTGGATAATAGTAGTTATCCTAGTGAGTGTGAGGTGATAACTCATTGTGGTTTCGATTTCCAATTCTCTGATGAGTAGTAATGTTGAGTATCTTTTCATGATGCTGGTTGGCCATTTGTATATCTTTAGAGTAATGCCTATTTAAATCTGTTGCCCATTTTTAATTGAGTTATTTGTAAAGTTGTAATTTTTATATACATTGTGTATTAACTCCTTATCAGATATGCAGTTTGCAAATATTTTTCCCAATTTGTAGGTTGCATTTTTTACTCTGTTGATTTTTTTATTTTTCTGTGCAGCAGTTCTTAAGTTTGATGTAGTACCACTTGATGATTTTTGCTTTTGTTTCCTGTGATTCTGGTGTTATACTGGTGTTACATTTAAGAAAACATTGGGAAACGCAGTGTCATGAAGATTTTCCCTTGTTTTCTTCTAAGACTGTTATCATTTCAGGTCTTACATTTAATTCTTTAATCTATTTTGAGTTAATTATTGCATATGATATAAAGTAGGAGTTCAACTTTATTCTTTTGTATGTGGACATTCAGTTTTCCCAACACCATTTGTTGAAGAGACAACACTGTCTCAATTATGAAGACTTGGCACCCTTATTGAATATCATCTGACCATACATATGAAGTTTTACTTCTGAGTTCTCTATTCTGCTCAGTTAAGCTATATATTTGTCTTTATGCTATTATCACACTGTCTAAATTACTGTAGCTTTGTAATATTTTTTTAAATCGGGAAGCCTGAGGCTTTCAACTTTGTTTATCTTTCTCAAGATTGCTTTGCCTATTTGAGGTCATTTAAGATTTCATATCAGTTTCAAGATTTTTTTTCTATTTATGCAAAGAATGTCTAAAATTTGATAGAGATTGCATTCACTTTGTACATTGCTTTGGGTAGAATGATTATTTAAGCAATATAAAGTTTTCCAGTCCATGAACTTTCACCTTCTTGGTTAAGTTTATTTGTAAGTCTTTATTCTTACTGGTGCTATTATAAATCGGATTTTTTTTTACTTTTATTTTAAGTTCAGGAGTACATGTGCAGGTTACATAGGTAAACTTGTGTCATAGAGGTTCGTTGTACAGCTTATTTCATCACCCAGCTATTAAGCCTAGTACCAATTAGTTATTTTCCCTGATCCTATCTCTCCTTCTGCCTTCTAACCTTCAATAGGCCCCAGTGTGTTGTTCCAATCTATGTATCCACGTGTTCTTATCATTTAGCTCCCACTTGTAAGTGTGGTGCTTGGTTTTCTGTTTCTGTGTTAGTTTGCTAAGGACAATGGACTCCAGCTCCATCCATGTCCCTGCAAAGAACATAATCTTGTTCTTTTTCAGGTCTGCATAGATTTCATGGTGTATAAGTACAAAGTTTCTTTATTCGGTCTATCTATGATGAGCATTTAGGTTGACTGGGTATTTTTACTACTGCAAATAGTGCTGCAAGGAACACATACGTGCTTGTGTCTTTATAATAGAATGATTTATATTCCTTTGGGTATATACCCAGTAATAGGATTGCTGGGTCAAATGGCATTTCTGTCTTTAGGTCTTGGAAAAATTGACACACTCTCTTCCACAATGGTTGAACTAATTTACATTCCCACCATCAGTGTAAAAGCATTTCTTTCTCTTCACAACTTCACCAGCATCTGTTATTTTTTTATTTTTTAGTAGTAGCCAGTCTGACTGGTGTTTGTTGGTGATATGGTTTGGCTGTGTCCCCACCCAGATCTCATCTTGAATTCCCACATGTTGTGGGATGGACCCAGTGGGAGGTAATTGAATCATTGGGGCAGGTCTTTCCCATCCTGTTCTCATAATAGTGAGTAAGTTTCATGAGATCTGATGGTTTTAATAATGGAAGTCTCCCTGCCCAAGCTCTCTTCTCTTGTCTGCCGCCATGTGAAACATGCCTTTCACCTTCTGCCACGATTGTGAAGACTCCTTAGACACATGAAACTGTAAGTCCATTCAATCTCTCTTTTGTAAATTGCCCAGTCTTAGGTATGTCTTTATCAGCAGTGTGAAAACAGACTAATACAGTAAATTATTGGTACCAGTAAAGTGGGGCGTTGCTGAAAAGATATTCAAAAATGTGGAAGTGACTTTTGGAACTAGGTAATAGGCAGAGGCTGGAACAGTTTGGAGGACTCAGAATAAGATAGGAAAATGTGGGAAAGTTTGGAGCTTCCTAGAGACTTGTTGAATGGCCTTGACCAAAATGCTGATAGTGACATGAACAATAAGGCCCAGGCTGAGGTGGTCTCAGACAGGGATGAGAAACTTGTTGGGAACTGGAGCAAAGGTGACTATTATTATGTTTTAGCAAAGAGACTGGCAGCATTTGGCCCCTGCCCTAGAGATCTGTGGAACTTTGAACTTGAGACAGATAATTTAGGGTATCTGGCTGAAGAAATTTCTAAGCAGCAAAACATTCAAGATGTAACCGGGCTGTTTGTAAAAGTGTACACTCATATATATGAACAAATAAATTATCTGAAACTGGAATTTATCTTTAAAAAGAAAGCAGAGCATAAAAGTTTAAAAAATATGTAGCCCAGCTATGTACTAGAAAAGAAAAACTCATTTTCTGGGGAGAAATTCAAGACTGCTGTAGAAATTTGCATAAGTAAAGCGAAGCCGATTTTTTCTTTTTTTTCTTTTTCTTTTTCTTTCTTTTTTTTTTTTTTTTTTTTTTTTTTGAGCCTAATGTTAATAGCCAAGACAATGGGGAAAATGTCTCCAGGACATTTCAGAGACCTACGTGGAAGACCCTCGTATAACAGGTCCAGAGGCCGAGATGGGAAAAACGGTTTTGTTGGGCGAAGTCCAGTGCTCAAGTGCTCTCTGCAGCCTCTGGATGTGGTGCCCTACATCCCAGCTGCTCCAGATCCAGCCATGGCTAAAAGGGGCCAAGGTACATGTTGGGCTGTGGCTTCACAGGGTGTCGACCCCAAGCCTTGGTGGCTTGCAAATGGTGTTGGGCCTGCAGGTGCACAGAAAACAAGAATTGAGGTTTGGGAACCTCTGCCTAGATTTCAGAGGATATATGGATGTCCAGGCAGGAGTCTGCTGCAGGGGCAGAGCCCTCATAGAGAGCCTCTACTGGGGCAGTTCAGAGGGGAAATGTGGGGTTGGAGCCCCCGCAAAGAGTTCCCACTGGGACACTGTCTAGTGGAGCTGTGAGAAAAAGGCCACCATCCTTCAGACCCCAGAATGGTAGATCCACTGAGAGCTTACACCATGTGCCTGGAAAAGCTGCAGACACTCAATGCCAGCCCATGAAAGCAGCAGGGAGAGAGGCTGTACCCTGCAAAGCCACAGGGGCAGAGCTGCCTAAGACCATGGGAACCTACCTCTTGCATTAGCGTAACCTGGATGTAAGACCTGGAGTCAAAGGAGATCATTTTGGAGCTTTAAAATGATCGGATTTCGGACTTGCATGGTGCCTGTAACCCCTTTGTTTTGGCCAATTTCTCCCATTTGGAATGGCTGTATTTACCCATTGCCTGTACCCCCATTGTATCCAAGAAGTAACTAACTTGCTTTTGATTTTACAGGCTGATAGGCAGAAGGGACTTGCCTTGTCTCAGATGAGACTTTGGACTGTGGACTTTTGAATTAATGCTAAAATGAGTTAAGACACTGGGAAACTGTTGAGAAGGCATGACATGTTTTGAAATGTGATGACATGAGATTTGTGAGCCGTCAGTGGCAGAATGGTATGGTTTGGCTGTGTCCCCACCCAAATCTCATCTTGAATTCCCACATGTCATGGGAAGGACCCAGCGGAAGGAAATTGAATGTGGTGGCAGGTCTTTCCTGTGTTGTTCTCGTAATAGTGAGTAAGTCTCATGAGATCTGATGGTTTCAAAAATGGGAGTCTCCCTGCACAAGCTCTTTTCTCTTGTCTGCTGCCATGTGAGACGTACTTTTCACCTTCTGCCATGATTGTGAGGCCTCCCCAGCCACGTGTAACTGTAAGTCTATTAAATTTCTTTCTTTTGTAAATTGCCCATTCTTGGGTATGTCTTTATCAGCAGTGTGAAAACAAACTAATACGGATGGCATCTCATCATGGTTTTGATTGCATTTCTCTAATGATAAGTGATGTACTTTTGTTCATATCATTGTTGGTCACATGTATGTCTTCTTTTGAAAAGTGTCAGTTCATGTCCTTTGCCCACTTTTTTATGGGGTTGTTTGTGTCTTGTGAATTCATTTAAGTTCCTTATAGATTCTGTACATTAGACCTTTGTTGGATGCATAGTTTGCAAACATTTTCTCCCATTCTGTAGGCTACTTGTTTACTCTGTTGATAGTTTCTTTTGTGTTGAGGAAGCTCTTTTTCTTAATTGGATCCCATTTGCCAATTTTTGCTTTTGTTGCAATTGCTTTTGGCATCTTCGTCAAGAAATCTTTGCCTGTGTCTATGTCCTGAATGATATTGCCTAGTTTGTCTCCCAGGATTTTTACAGTTTTGAATTTTACACTGAAGATTTAATTCATTTTGAGTTAATGTTTGCATATGGTATAAGGAAAGGTTCTAGTTTCAATCTTCTGTATATGGGCCAGTTATGCCAGCACCATTTATTGAATAGGGAATCCTTTCCCCTTTCCTTGTTTTTGTCACATTTGTCAAAGATCATATAGTTGTGGGTGCATAGTCTTATTTCTGGGCTTTCTATTCAGTTCCTTTGGTCTGTGTGTCTGTTTTTGTACCAGTACCATGCGTTGTGGTGACTGTAACACCGTAGTATAGTTTGAAGTCAGGTAGCACGATGCCTGTAGCTTCATCCTTTTTGCTTAGGATTGCCTTGTCTATTTGGGCTTATTTTTTGTTTCATATGAATCTTAAAACAGTTTTTTCTACTTCTGTGAAGAATGTCAGTGGTACCTTGATAGGATTAGCCCTGAATCTATAAATTGCTTTGGGCAGTATAGCCATTTTAACAATATTGATTCTTCCTATCCATGAGCATAGAATGTTTTTCCTTTTGTTTGTGTCGTCTCTGATTTCTTTGAGCAGTATTTTGTAATCCCTCTGTAGAGAACTTTCACTTCCCTACTTAGCTGTATTTCTATTTTATTCTTTTTGTGGAAATTGTGAATGGAAGTTTGTTTCTGATTTAGCTCTTGGCTTGACTGTTGTTGGTGTATAGGAAGGCTTGTGATTTCTGCACATTGATTTTGCGTTCTGAGACTTTGCTGAAGTTGTTTATCAGTTTAAGAAGCTTTTGGTCTGAGATGATGGGGTTTTCTAGATATAGGATCATGTCACCTACAAAGAGGGATAGTTTGACTTCTCTTCCTATTTGATTGCTCTTTATTTCTTTCTCTTGCCTGATTGCCCTGACCAGAACTTCTAATACTATGTCGAATAGGAGTGGTGAGAGAGGGCATCCTTGTCTTGCGCTGGTTTTCAAGGGGTATGCTCCCAGATTTTGCCCATTCAGTATGATGTTGGCTATGGGTTTTTCATATATGACTGTTATTTTTAGATATTTCTTTCAATACCTAGTTTACTGAGAGTTTTTAACATAAATGCCCTTTTGGATTATTCTTTGTTAGTGTGTAGAAATACAAGTGATTTTTGT
>NW_012110363.1:2400398-2403007 GCF_000951045.1 Mandrillus leucophaeus | reverse complement strand
GCTGGGCTAGGGAGCAGTCAGGAAAGCCTCCTAGAAATGACGACATTTAAATCTTTTCAGTGAGGAAATAGAAATAAAAGGGTATGTCCGGGAAAAGAACAATTCACTACACAGATAAGAAATGTAAAAATTTTAGTTTTAGAAATTTCTCTGCAGTTTTTGATAATGATTTTTTTCCTCCCTAAAATATCCTGTGTACTTTCAGATATATTACATATTATAGTTTCCAAATCTACTGTATAACTTGACTTAAAATGCTTCATTTCTCTTCTCTGTCACTCACTATATGTTTTACAGTGATCACAATAAAATAAAAGTAGAAATCAATAACAGAATGGATGTTGGAAACTGTAAAAGTTCATGGAAGTTAAAGAACATGCTCCTGAACTGTGAACAGGTCAATGAAGAAGTAAAAAAGGAGTTAAAAAGTACCTTGAGAAAAACAAAAATGGAAATACCAAACTTATGGGATACAGCAGAAGCAGTTCTAGAAGGGAAGTTGATAGAAATAAATGCCTACATCATACAAGTAGAAAGATTTCAAACAAACAACCTAATGATGCACCTCAGAGAACTAGAAAAATAGGAACAAACCAAACTCCAAACTGGTAGATGGAAAAAAGATAATATAGGTCAGAGCACAAATAAATAAATTAAGACTAAGAAATTACAAAGGATTAACAAAATAAAAAGGCTGTTTTTGAAAGAACAAACAAAACCAACAAACCTTTAACTAGACTAAGAAAGGAGAGAGAATAACAAAATAAATAAGATCACCATTGTAAAACGAGACATTAGACCTGATACCACAGATCATTAGATTTTATAATAAACACATTATCATTAGATATTATCATTAGATAGTATCATAAATACCTATATGCAAACAAATAGGAAAACCTAGAAGAAATAGATAGATTCCTGGACAAGTACAACCTCCCAAGAATGAACTATGAAGAAAGAGAAAACATGAACAGACCAATAATGAGTAACGAGATTGAAACAGTAATAAAAAGTCTCCCTTCAAATAAAAACCCAGGACTTGATGGCTTCCCTGCTCAATTCTACCAAACATTTAAAGAAGAACAAACACAAATTCTACTCAAATTACTCCAAAAAAAATCAAGAAGAGGAAACTTTAAAATTCATTTCATGAAGTTGTCATTACCTTGATATCAAATGCAGATAAGGAAATAACAACAAAAAAAAAGTACAAGTTGACATACCAGATGAATGTAGATGCAAAAATCATCAGCAAAATGCTAGCAAAATGGACTTAATAACATAAGATCATTTATTTGCCATGATCAAGAGTGATTTATCCCATGGATGCAAATCAATTAATAGAATACATAAAATTAATAGGTAAAAACAAAAAACATTTACTAGTTTCAATATATGCTGAAAAAGCATTTGGTAAAACTCAACATCCCTTCATGATAAAAAATCTCAGCAAACTGGGTGTAGAAGGAAAATACCTCAATATAATAAAGGCCTAACATCTTACTGAATGGGAAAAAATAGAAAACCTTTTTGAAAAGATTTAGAACAGGACAACAATGCCCACTTTTACCACTTTTATTCAACACAGTACTATAAATCCTAGCCAGAGCAATTAGTTAAGAGAAAGAAACGAAGGGCTTCCAAATTGAAAAATAAGTCATCAAATTATTTTTGTTCACAGACAACATGATATTATATTTAGAAAAACCTAGATTCCACAAAAAAATAAATTGTTAGAACTGATAAAAAATTTTTTCATAAACTTTCAGGATATAAAATTAATTTGCACTGGGCACAGTGGCTCATGGCTATAATCCCAGCACTTTGAGAGGCCGAGGCAGGAGGATCACGAGGTCAGGAGTTCGAGGCCAGCCTGGCCAACATGGTAAAACCCTGTCCCTACTAAAGATATAAAAAATTAGCCAGGAGTGGTGGCACATGCCTGTAATCCCAGCTACTCAGGAAGCTGAGTCAGGAGCATCACTTGAACCTTGGAGGCAGAGGTTGCAATAAGCCGAGATCGCACCATTGCATTCCAGCCTGGGTGACAGAGCGAGACTCCACCTCAAAAAAAAATAAAAAATAAAAAATAAAAAAAATAAAAAATTAAAAATTAACTCGCAAAAATAAATAGCATTTCTATATATCAACAGAGAACAATCTGAAAAATAAATCCCCTTTACAGTAACGACAAAGAAAATTTCCTAAGAATAAATTTTACTAAAGAAGCAAAAAATCTATACAATAAAAATTACAAAACAGTGATTTAAAAAAATGAAGAGGACAGACAAAGAATGGAAAAATATCCCAAGCTTGTAGATTCAAAGAATTAAGATTGTTTAACTGCCTATAGGACCCAAGTCAATCTGCAGATTCAATGCAATCCCTATCGAAATACCAATAACAGAAATAGAAAAATCATCCTGGAATCGGTACGGAACCACAAAAGACCTTGAATAGCCAAAGCAATCCTGAACAAAAAGAAACAAAACTGGCAGGACATGGTAGCTTACACCTGTAATCTCAAATTTTGGGAGGCTGAGGCAAGATTATCATTACAACTTCATGATTAGTTGTTCTTGGTAAGCTTTGTGTTATTACCACAA
>NW_012110363.1:2395793-2397973 GCF_000951045.1 Mandrillus leucophaeus | reverse complement strand
TAATTTTATGTTTTCTTTTTTGAGACAGGGTCTTTCTCTGTTACCTAGGCTAGAGTGCAGTGGTATGATCATTGTGCACTGTAACCTTGAACTCCTGGGCTCAAGCAATCCTCCTGCCTGAGTTTCACAAATGGCGAGGACTGCAGGTGCGTGCCACCACACCCAGTTATTTTGTTTTTCTTTTTTCTTTTTTTGTAGAGATGGGGTCTTACTATGTTGTCCAAGCTGGTCTTGAACTCTTGGCCTCCAGGGATCCTCCTACCTTGGCCTTCCAAAGCACTGGGTTTACAGACATGAATCACTGTGCCTGGATAAATTTACAACTTTTAACAGTTGGTAGTGTTCTTTTATTATAGAATTATTATTCTGCTGTCACCTATTGGTAGATGTTAGTGTGGAATTACATTTCCACTTTAAGGGATTCATACTCAATGATTAAAGAAAACCTATTTCTCTTTGATACTAATGATAATGTTACTAATTTACTGCTTTTATTTGACAGATTACAATTTGGTAGGTAATTTTACTTTATTCAGTGAAATATTTTTTCAAATGGAGTTAATATTGTTATATGAGTTTCTAGAATTGTCTAAAAATGTCTGCCCCAAAGCAATTAATGAAGTTTTTGCTCTCATTAGAAATAGACAATAAGGTGTTGTAAAATATAAACGTTACTTGTCTTCTGTGACTAACTAGCTATGAGTTTCACTGTATTTGATCTCTGATAATTGTTTATAAACTATCCAGTTTTGAAAAGATCTTTTTCAGTCATATTTCAGTTTAACTACAAATAAAAAATCCTTGAATATATCACTAATCTCATGTTCAATGTACATCTGTCATCCAGTGATTAATCTTTAGATGACTTTTTTGAGTGCTAAAGTTACTTTATTAGAAAGTCCAACAAAGAGAAATGCAGTTTTGTTACTGGAAAAATTTCTACTTTTTCATCATAGTTCATCACATCTGACTTAACAGACAATGAAATTTCTTGCAAATCTGTTTTTTCTCCTCTATGTAGACCTGTCTCCACTTAAGAAGATTTAAAAATGCCTACTTCGTGCATAATACTATAAAAGCTAAATCAAATTATTCCCTTTTGTTATATCAGCATGTCTCATCTTGAACCACTTTTGCAATGTTACTCTTGCTATTGATTTATTCATTCAAACAAGATTGATCGAACACCAGAGAGCACTAGGCTAAGTACTGGGATGAAATAAATAAATAAATAAATAAATAAATAAATAAATAAATAAATAAATAAATGTGAATGGCAAAAATCTCATAGCCAAGTCACATAACAGACACGTCACCCTGTGAGCAAAATATATTGTAAAAATATGTATAATAAGATGGCCAAAGTCTTCGTTTTTCTACTAGTGCCTTTGACTTCACACATCCTCTTTCAACTCTTTAAAATGCTCTCTATCATAATTCATCATTAAACTCATTCTAACATCCTTTGAAATTGCTCCGATGAAACCTTCATTAGACAGATTTTATTCTTCTTCCTAAATTCAGGGTAGAAGGGAAGTTCATCAGCTTTTTGTTGTTGCACATCAGATCACTAATCAAATTAATTGTATGATATGTTAATCTTCCCTCTAGACTAAATTTTTCAGTGAGGGGTTATACAATTTTCTTATATACCCTCAACTCAACCTATGCCTAGGAAGTGCTTAAAGTGGTTTAGTGCCTACATGAAACAATAAGTCCTAGAGTGTGAGAGCATACAATAGTGAAAACAGTTAACTCTGCTGTTATTGAGGCTGGGCTAGGGAGCAGTCAGGAAAGCCTCCTAGAAATGACGACATTTAAATCTTTTCAGTGAGGAAATAGAAATAAAAGGGTATGTCCGGGAAAAGAACAATTCACTACACAGATAAGAAATGTAAAAATTTTAGTTTTAGAAATTTCTCTGCAGTTTTTGATAATGATTTTTTTCCTCCCTAAAATATCCTGTGTACTTTCAGATATATTACATATTATAGTTTCCAAATCTACTGTATAACTTGACTTAAAATGCTTCATTTCTCTTCTCTGTCACTCACTATATGTTTTACAGTGATCACAATAAAATAAAAGTAGAAATCAATAACAGAATGGATGTTGGAAACTGTAAAAGTTCATGGAAGTTAAAGAACATGCTCCTGAACTGTGAACAGGTCAATGAAGAA
>NW_012110363.1:2390433-2393833 GCF_000951045.1 Mandrillus leucophaeus | reverse complement strand
CGGAACCACAAAAGACCTTGAATAGCCAAAGCAATCCTGAACAAAAAGAAACAAAACTGGCAGGACATGGTAGCTTACACCTGTAATCTCAAATTTTGGGAGGCTGAGGCAAGATTATCATTACAACTTCATGATTAGTTGTTCTTGGTAAGCTTTGTGTTATTACCACAAACTAAGTCTCTTACTCTGCTTTTCTCATTACCACTCCTAGCAGACAACTTGATTTCTACTTTGGAGTCATGTAGCCACTCCCTGCTCACTCTTTGTGGCTTAGTTCACCCATCATCTTCTCAGGAAGCCTTCTCCAAACTCTTCACTTCCACCTAGTCCCCAACTGGGTTAGGTGCTTCTTTTTTCACCCATTCACATGTATTTACTGAAGTGCATTATAATGATCAGTTTGTATGTCTTTGTACCACATTACACTGTGAGAGACATGAGGAGCAGTCCTGGTATTCTCCCCTTACACTGGCATTCTCAGCATACCCAATTGACATTGGTATGTAATATTGATAATAGCTTTAATCATGTAATACTCACTCTAGGGCAGACCCTGTTCTAGTCACTTTATATATTGACATGTTCAATTCTCACATAATAGTTTTGAGGTTGGTACTATTATTCACTCAATTTTGCAAATGACCTAGAAAAGTTGTGTAACTAGCTTAAGGTGATAGAACTGGAAAGCAGCAGAACTGAGCTTTCAATCCTAGTGATCTGGCTCTAGAACCTATGCTGTTAACCTCCACATAGTTTTACCTCAGTGTAGATGAATGGTCCTGCTATTTTGTGGATACTTTTAATGTTATTAGACTTGAAGGTACCAATCTGTGATAAGGGTTTTTTTAGTGATATAATAATATAGATGAATGATCATGAATTCAAATAATTTTGTGGAGGTATTGGAAATCCAGCCACCTTTTAAAATATTGCTATCATGAGAAACTGTTTAATTTAACACAACGAATTTTTTTAATAGAATCTTTTTTATGCTGATGGCTCCCAAACTAGGAAATTATAATGCCATGGCATGATATTACATGTAATATAAATAAAAATAAATGCTCTAGCTTGAAATGAGCTGTCATAGGGATGTAAGTCACATGATAATAAAAGTACTCAAAAGTCTGGATGGTTATCTGTTAGGAATTCTATAGAAGGAATACTTTTGCCTAGGCCCTATTATTTATTAATAATAGCAACAATAATTTATTGAGTGCTTACCATATTAGTTTTTTGCATTTATAAATGTATTATTTTCTCCATTTTACATTTAGATAACCGAGACTCAGAGAAGTTTAAGTCACTTGCTCTAGGTCACAGAACCAAATGTGTTAATTATTTATTAAATGAATGAATGCCTTGGATACTTTACAGACTAAAAATCCTCTAAAATATTTACCAATTCTTAGAATCCAATCTGTATGATAACTATCATATTTGTGACAGAACATGATATTTCAAATAGCCTTTCTATCTTTACAAAAACTGATACTTTATATGAAGAAAACTTCCTCGATTTAAAAGGTACAACTCATTTTTCCATGTCTCATTTCAGTTAGTAGCATATTCTCCACTAATTTTGTCCATGTGACATTTGGATTTTGTAATGAATAAAGCAAGGAGAAAAGGTTCTGATGGCACTGCCTTTTATTGATTGGCATGAGGCAGTAAATGTAGTTGAAATCCAGGGATGACAGGTCAAGTTCCTGGTACAGAAGTGGTAATGGTCCTGGCAGTTGCAAAAAAGTCAGTGTCTTGGCATGACACACTCAGTGGCACCAGTGTCAGCCTTGTCATCAGACCGGTCGTTGGCCTGGTATGGGTGTTGTTCCTGGAAGCTAAACTTTAAGTCCATCTTTGCATCCCTTCCTGAGACGCTATGAGTGACCTAATATGTTCTGAGAAGTCGTTATTCACCTTAAAGTGATCAGAAAGACTTCTGTTTCCAACTGAGAATTTGCCCAATACACATACTTTTAAAAATACACTCAAGTCCTTCTGAACTAAAGAGGATGTGTTAATATTTCTGCATGCAGGTTGGATGTGTTTTTTTAAAAAACTGACACAGAAATTAGATTTTTCTTCACTTTTTTATATTAAACTCCCTGTTATTTAAATCATTTTTGAGAAGTAGCCTTCTTATCCCGTTAACGATCGTAGCTTTCCTTCTCTGGAGAAATTCTGATTTATATTCTCTTTTGTAGCTGCCGATGGACATGCCTAGTGCAGGAATAAAGTAATGTCTGCTGGCACTTGCTTCTATTTCCAAATATATATTTATTTCCATACTTGTTTTTGTAAAAATTACTAAATCTTTCTTCCAAATCCATGGAGAATAATTAACATTACTAACTGGGACACTCTAAAAAAGACTTAAAACGATAATCCTTCAGTTGCCAAGTACAAAACCCTTGAAAAGAAATGTACTGACAGTCACAAAGCTGATGATGTAAATGGATAGCCACCTATCTTCTCCTACCTCCTTAAATATTCTTTGGCAGCGTCATCAATTGGGCCACTAGATTCAACTCTTTGTTATAGAAGAAGCATATCACAAACCTTCAGAAATGAATTCAACTGTTATGACCTATTATCAGACATAGGTCTATAATCTACTCTTGGGGTGCAAAAATGAAGATTCGAGTCAAAACTAAAATAATAATAATTATTATTGTAGTAAATGTATTCAGGAAATTCTACACTTTGTTGGCAAGAATTTATACATTAATGATGGGTCTTATGTGCCATTTTCACCTAGTTTTATGAAAAACTGAAGTTATTGTGTTCTGCAAAGGAAGAAATCAGAAAGCACAGTGTTTAGTTCAATTGTGCTACTGTAATAAAATGCCACAGACAGTGATTTGTAAACAATAGAGAGATGTATTTGTCGTTTGAGGCTGGGAAGTTCAAGATCAAGGTGCCGGCAGGAATGGTGTCTGGAAAGGGCCTGGTCTCCACTTCTAAGATGACACATTTGTTGTTCTTCTCTAGAGGGGACAAATTGTGTCTTCACTGGTGGAGCAATAGAAAGGCTAGGGAGCACTCCTTAAAACTGGAGCCCTTTTATAAGGGTGCTAATCACATTAATCACTTCCCAGGGGCTGCACCTTTTAAATACTGCTGGGGATTGAGTTCAACAAGAATTTTGGAAATGACACCATTATTCAAACCATAGCACACAGCAAATGAAGAAATAACTATCACAGTTTCTTTTTCTTTTTGAAAAATAAGTAGCTTTAATTATATTTTAAAAACCTATGTAATAAAGTTTGACATTTGCCACATTTTTCATGTCCCATTTGACAGCACTGGAAATAATAAGTAATTTGTTGTAGTTAGTAAGTCTATAGGAATGTCAAAAATAACATGATTTTATCTTGAAGGAGAAAATATTTTG
>NW_012110363.1:2387614-2390383 GCF_000951045.1 Mandrillus leucophaeus | reverse complement strand
GAGCAATAGAAAGGCTAGGGAGCACTCCTTAAAACTGGAGCCCTTTTATAAGGGTGCTAATCACATTAATCACTTCCCAGGGGCTGCACCTTTTAAATACTGCTGGGGATTGAGTTCAACAAGAATTTTGGAAATGACACCATTATTCAAACCATAGCACACAGCAAATGAAGAAATAACTATCACAGTTTCTTTTTCTTTTTGAAAAATAAGTAGCTTTAATTATATTTTAAAAACCTATGTAATAAAGTTTGACATTTGCCACATTTTTCATGTCCCATTTGACAGCACTGGAAATAATAAGTAATTTGTTGTAGTTAGTAAGTCTATAGGAATGTCAAAAATAACATGATTTTATCTTGAAGGAGAAAATATTTTGGAAAAAAATATATCTATAAATGGTTTTGGAGAAAAATACCAAAAATAAGGCAGTGAGGTGACTATGGTGTCACTATTACATCTTAACATGATATATAAAATGAAGTACCATGAGATATATTTTTCAACTGGGTGAGAGTAAAAATAAATATGTTAGAAATTTATCGTCACCTACGTTGAGACCTGTTTCAGAATAATTATTTACAATGCACGTGATGCTTTTTGGAAAAATCCTATTTTAAATATTTTTTTGGAAACTATACAGAACAAATCATAATACTCACTCTAGATAATGAAATAGAGTATGCCCTGTCAAGTAACTCTCAAAGTTTTTGGAAAATAGCACTGTAAGACATATGAATGCTTGAGTGATTGGACTGACACCCATAAGTAGAAGAAATCAACAGATCCTTACATCTTTGACACCCTGCCTTAGTGTCCTGAGGCTGAAACAACAACGTACCCCAAACTGGGTGGCTTAAAACAACAGAAATGTATTTTTTCACAGTTCTGGAGGTTAGAAGTTCAAAGTCAAGGCACCAGCAGGGCTATGTTCCTTCTGAGACTGTGGGAACCATTCTTGCTTGCTCTTCCTGGATTCTGGTGGTGGCCTCAATCCTTGTGTTACTGAAAAGCGGTCCCCATCCAGAGTCCAAGAGAGGGTCCTTGGACCTTGCACAAGAAATAATTTGAGTTGAGTCCACAGAGTAAAGTGAAAGCAGGTTTATTAAGAAAGGAAAGGAATAAAAGAATGTCTTCTTTATTGGCAGAGCAGCGACATGGGCTGCTCAACTGATTATACTTATAATTGCTTCTTGATTGTATGCTAAACAAGGGGTGGATTATTCATGAGTTTTCTTGGTAAAAGGTGGCGATTCCCAGAACTGAGGCTTCCTCCCCTTGTTAGGTTATATAGGGTAACTTCCAGACATTATCATGGCATTTGTAAACTGTCATGGAACTGGTAGGAGTGTCTTTTAGCATACTGATGCATCATAATTAGCATATAATGAGCCTTGAGGAGGATCAAAGGTCACTCTCGTTGCCATCTTAGTGTTGGTGGATTTTGGCCAGCTTCTTTTTTTTCTTTTTTTTCAACTTTTATTTTCAGTTCCAGGCTACACAGGCAGGGTGTGCAGGTTCATTATATAGGTAAACATGTGCCAAGGTGGTTTGCTGCACAGATCAACCCATCATCTAGGTATTAAGCCCAGCATATATTAGCTATTCTTCCTGATGCTCCCCCATGACGGACCCTAGTCTGTGTTGTTTGTCACTATGTGTCTATGAGTTCTCATTGTTCAGCTCCCAGTTATAAGTGAGAACATGCAGTGTTTGGTTTTCTGTCCATGCGTTATTTTGCTGAGGATAACGGCTTCCAGTTCCTTCCATGTCCCTGCAAAGGACATGATCTTGTTCCTTTTTATGGCTGCATAGTATTCCATGGTCTATATGTGCCACATTTTCTTTATCCAGTCTATCATTGATGGGCATTTGGGTTGATTCCATGACTTTGCTATAGTGAATAGTGCTGCAATGAACACATGTGCATGTATATTTATAATAGAATGACTTACATTTATTTGGATATATACCCAGTAATATAATTGCTGGGTCAAATGGTATTTCTGCCTCTAGGTGGTTGAGGAATCAGCACACTATCTTCCACAATGGTTGAACTAATTTACACTCCCACTAACAGTGTTAAAAGCATTCCTTTTTTCCTCAACCTCGCCAGTAACGGTTGTTTCTTGACTTTTCAGTAATCGCCATTCTGACTTTGGCCAGGTTCTTTATCACATCCTTTTATCAGCAAGGTCTTTGTGACCTGTGCTTTGTGCTGTCCTTCTACCTCATTCTGTGACTAAGAAAGCCCAACCACCTGGGAATGCAGCCCAGTAGGTCTCAGCCTTATTTTACCTGGTCCTTATTCAAGATGGAGTTGCTCTGGTTCAAATGCCCCTGACACAGCCTTCTGCACCTTGTAGCAGCATTACTCCAATCTCTTCCTCCATCATCCTTGACTTTCTCACTGCATATCTTTGTCCTTACCATACTAAATGTTTCCCTCTTCTTCCAATGACGCCAGTCATATTGGATTGCAAAGACACTCTTTCTTAACTTGATGAAATCTGCATATGACTTATTTTTAAAGAAGGTCACATTGACAGGTACTGGGGGTTAGGACTTTAGCATATCTTTTGAGAGCACAATTCAATTCATAAAAGCCCCTTAGAACAACACAATATCACATCACAAAATCATCATTAGCTTCTTGCAATATTAGCCTATTAGATCTTGAAGAAATCTTATGAAAGATCTATCCCAATCTTCACAATTTACAGAAAGAGAAATTATGTGTCAGAGGGGAGAAATGACTGGGCCAATGTA
>NW_012110363.1:2382780-2386969 GCF_000951045.1 Mandrillus leucophaeus | reverse complement strand
TGTTTTAAAGGATAATGAAATTAAATATCAAAATATTTAAGTGACCTGCTTAAGGTTACATAGCTAGTAAATTTCTAAACTGGGATCACAAGTGCCATATACCTTTTGCCAAAACTCAGGCTATTTTCAGTACAACATGAGATCATGTAATAAAACACTTTTAAAAAGTGTTTGGAACACATAACACTATAAGCTTTAATTATTAAGAAAATTAATTTATGTGGAAAATTTCTTTTCTCAGTAATGTTGTTATTTGACACAAGTTTTCAACTAGTCTTTGAGTGGTTTCTTACTACATCAATAAGCTTAGGTAGTTGAAACAATTTCTGAAATATTTGTATTTTTATAATCCTAAAAATACATAGCATATTATAATTCTCAAGTATATTTACCTATCCAGAATACTCAATTTCCTATATATTAAATAGTAAATTCTTTTCTTTTTTTTTCTTTTAGAGGAAGGGTCTTGCTCTGTTGCCCAGGCTGGAGCACAGTGGTGAGATTATAGCTCAAGTGATCCAACCACCCCAGCTCCCTGAGTAGCTGGAACAACAGAGATGCACCACCACACCTGACTAATTCTTAAAAGTTTTTTTTTTGGTAGGGATGGGATCTTGCTGTTATTTAGGCTGGTCTTGAACTCTTGGCCATATGCAATCCTCCTGCCTTGGCCTCCCAAAGTGGTGAGATTATGGATGTTACCTATTACACTCAGTCTATTTTTTTTTATTTTAAGTACATTACTGAACACTGTATAAAAATAACACAAATCACATACTGCATCTAGGAATTCCTCTAAGGAATAGAGGAAATATCTTCCCATGCATGTGTGTTTGCATGCATGTTTACAAAAACATATAAGAAAAATTTCTGAAAATCCTTAATTTCTGTTGATTTTCCTCTATAGTTTTATGAGACATTATCTACTAAGTGGCTTACAAAATATTTTATCTGCCCATTTATTTGAATAACTGATCTAAATATTGGCTATAAAACATTTTTTAGAGAGCTTTATTGAACTCTCTAGTATTTTTAGGTTGGTCTACATTACTAGTTCATTGAGTGAAGGAACAGTTTTAATTGTCTTTGAACTCTTAAACCACAATAGTGGTTTGGCAAATAAGTAGGTTGTATTAGTTCCTTCTCACACTGCTGTAAAGAACTACATGAGGTTGGGTGATTTATGAAGAAAAGAAATTTAATTGACACAATTCTGTAGGTTGCAAAGGAGACATGACTGGGGAGGCCTCAGGAAACTTAAAATCATGGCAGAAGTAACGGGAAAGCAAGCACATCTTCACATTGCTGGCAGGAGAAAGAGTGAAAGGGAAAGTGCTACACACTTTCAAACAACCAGATCTCATGAGGACTCACTCATAAGACAGCACTAGGGGGATGGTGCAAAGCCATTAGAAACTACTCCCATGATTCAATCACCTCCTACTAGGTCCCACCTTCAGCATAGGGAATTAAAATTTTATATGAAATTTAGGTAGGGACAAAGATCTAAACCATATCATAGGTATTCAATAAATATGTGTTGAAGGAATGAATGAACTAATGAATGAGAAGCAGAAACTTCCCAAATTGACAAGCCATAAATGCACAAAATGTTCTAAAGGCAAATGAAGTAATATGAAGCATTAATATTTTGTATTGGTTGCTATTTATTTCCTTTGATTCATTCCTGGCACTGGAGATATAATTGAACAAGAGAAATTAGACTCTTGATCTCATAAAGCTACATTTTGATGGTAGAGTCAAGCGATAAAAAACAAACATGCAAACAAAAGAAATAAGGAAATAAAGAAAGAGGACATTAGACACTAAAGCATGCAGTGAAAAAAAAAATAGGCCAGGGTAACATAATAGAAAGTTACCTGGAAATAAGAAAGTTAGTGTTGAAAAGAAGACCAATGGAGGTATGTTTAAAAGGTGACAGTTTTCTAGGTGCCGTGGGTCACAACTATAATCCCAGCACTTTGGGAGGCCAAAGCCAGAGCATTACTTGAGCCCATGAATTCAAGACCAGCATGGGCAACATAGTGAGACCCCATATCACCAATTTTTTTTTTTTTTTGAGACGGAGTCTTGCTCTGTTGCCCAGGCTGGAGTGCAGTGGTGCAATCTTGGCTCACTGCAAGCTCCACCTCCCCAGTTCACGCCATTCTCCTGCCTCAGCCTCCTGAGTAGCTGGGACTACAGGCACCCACCACCACGCCTGGCTAATTTTGTATATTTTTTAGTAGAGACAGGGTTCCATCATGTTAGCCAGGATGGTCTTGATCCCATATCACCCAAATTTTTAAAATTATTCAGGCATAGTGGTGCACACTTGTGGTCCCAGCTACTCTGGAGGCTGAAGCAAGAGGATCACTTGAACCCAGGAGTTCAAGGTTGCAGTGAGCCATGATCATGCCATAGTACTCTACCCCAAAAGAGAATGTGACAGTTGAGTTGAAGCCTGAGAGATGAAAGGGGACCTTCATGTGAAAATTTGAATGGAGAGCTATCTGTGCAGAGACGAGAGAATGTGCAGGGCTACTTACTGAGGTGGAGGCCAGGTCTTAAGAAACTCTGCTTTGGCTAAAGGAGGAGATTTGAAGAAGAATCAAATAAGATGAGATCAGTGTAGATATAATCTAGGTACAATGGGACATACTATAGATGGGGTATTTGTGTCCATCCTCCCCCCTCCCAAATTCCTAAGTTAAATTCTTACACCCAATGTGATTGTATATGCAGATGTGTTCCTGGGAGGTGATTAAATTATGAGGGTGGAGCCCTTATAAATGGGATTCGTGCCCTTATAAAAGAGATCACAGGGAAATGTGGTTCTCCAGCCATGTGAAGACATAGGTAAAAAACAAAAACAAAACAGCAGTTTATGAAAAAGAAAGCAGGTCCTCACTAGACATCTAATATTCAGGCACCTTGATCTAGGATTTGCCAGCTTCCAGAACTGTGGGAAATAAATTCCTGTAGTTTATAAGCTAACTGGTTTATGGTATTTTGTTACAACAGTCTGAATGTACTGATAGGAAGGCAGTATAACATAATGTCAGTTCTTAATTGGAAGTGATTGAATAGTTCAAATAATGGAACGGCATGTTCTGATTCTGTTTTGGCTTCTAATGGAAAAATGGATTGTTAAGCAACAATTGTGAGAACAATGAAGTCTCCTGTCACAGTCCAGTCAGGGATAGTAGTGATGTAAATGAAAGTGAGGGTTGCAATTGGTGTGAAGAAAAATGAAGTGATTAATGTTATCTTTGGAGATGACGTTACCAAGAACTGCTATAGGGTTGGATGCTGGGGAAAGGGAGGGAACAAGAGTCATGAGCTGATTCTCTGGGGATGTTATCACCAAGTACTAAGACACATAACACAGCAAGAGGATTAGGCATTGCAGTTTTGTGGAATCATGCATATTATTTTGGACATATTGGGTTTGAGATGTCTGTTCATTATCCAAATGTAGATATAAAATCATCAGCATTATCATTATCATCATATTGACTAACATTATTGCTCACTTACTACATGTCAGACTGTGTTCTAGATTTCTTATATAGATGAATTATTTTTCCACAAACATTCATTGAGGCACGTAGGATTAGTTACCCCCATGATACAGATGACAAAACAAGCAGAGTGTTACATAACTTGCTTGAGGTCACACTGTTAGCATATACTAGAGACAAAATGAGTTTAAAAAGTGAAAAAAGTAAGAGGAGGTATTCTAAGACCGAATCCAGGACACTAGATACAGAGTTCAGTTAAAGAAGGAGAAACCAGTAAAGGAGAGTCAGATGGAGCCCCAGCGAGGTGAAGAAAACCCAAGCCTGCATAATCACAGGATCTCCAGGTGTCAGCTGTATTGAACGCTGTTGAGTGCTGAGACAGGTGGTCACAAACGGGAACCACAGGGTTTGGCAAGATGGAATTGGTGGGAAATCTTAACAAAGAAAGTTTAAGTGCTAAGAACTAGACCCCAGTTGTAATGAGATGAGGAAAAACAAAGGGATAGGAGGAGCTGGGACAGTGACTGCAGAAAACTTTTGAGAAGTTTGTTCTTTTAGAAAAGCAGAGGTGTGATGGTGTTTTTTGACAAGGGGGATGAGATTTCTAGGTCTTATGTAAGAAATTAACATACCCTTTTTTTTCTGTAAGAAATCAGTGCACACTT
>NW_012110363.1:2377895-2380325 GCF_000951045.1 Mandrillus leucophaeus | reverse complement strand
CTCTTTTCTCAGATGACTATCACACCAACATTTTAAAAATCATTGAAAAAAATTATTTATTATTAGGGAGTCAATAACTTACAGTAAATATTTAAAATATTTAAAATTTCACTTGTCTTATGGATTAAAGCAAGAGAGGCCTTTTTGTTGCTATTCTTTCTTTTTTTTTTTTTTTTGAGACAGTCTTTCTCTGTCACCCATGCTGGAGTGCAGTGGTGTGGTCTCGGCTCACTGCAGCCTCTGCCTCCCCAGCTCAAGTGATTCTCCCAACTCAGCCTCCCTAGTAGCTAGTATTACAGGTGCATGCCACTACTCCTGGCTGATTTTTGTTAGAGACAGGTTTTGCCATATTGTCCAGGCTGATCTTGTACTCCTGGCCTCAAGTGACCTACCCGCCTCAGCTTCCCAAAGTGCTGGGATTACAGGCATGAGCCACCACACCCGGCCTGATTGTTTTAATAGCCCAGTTACCTAAAATGAAAGCATGGCATTGCTTCCACTGATGTCAAACCAAATCCTCTACAATAAAGGCTGTCACCTCTTCTGGATTTTTTTTTTTCATTGTCATAGTATTTAAAATACAATTTTTGTCAGCAGCTAAATATAAGATTTAAAAATAACAATTGGCAGCACTGAGCACACATAGACCCATATAAGAACAATAAGCTGATCTAGGCTGAGGAAAGGCTACTGCCTTTAATGAGTTGGTTATGCCCTCAGATTGCCAGTCAATATCATTTCTCCTTGTCTTAATCATGTAGGCTGTTTCCTGCTGAGCAGCAGTAGACATTTAAATTTGCAACTCATGCTCCAACATTCTCACCTTGAATGACCTTGGATGACTAGCATAAAGAAGGGAGTCAGGAGAGAAAATCAGTTTGGATATGATCATGCCCTGCAAAATGAAGGAGAGAGGAAAGATGATGAAATTTGTTTGGGGTCTGTTTATTGAGGTCACAGTGTGTCAAGCATGGGGAGAGAGAACAGCTGAACTTAGGAAAGAGGTTTGGGCTTGACATAGCACACCTGACTGGCGTGCAAGTAATGGATAAAAAATAATGGAATGGGAATGAGTCAATTCTCAGTGAAAGTTCTATAGAGAAAGAGAAGGCCTCAGATTGAAGTTTGGAAATTCTCATACTAGATGTTGAGTGGGAGGCTGGCTACATATCACTGAAAAACAAACAAACAACAAAAACACAGACTGAGAAGAAATTAGGCAATTTTATAAAAAAAGAAGGAAAATGTATCGTAAGTGACTTTTTTAAAATTTTGTTGACAGTATTCACAAATACTGTTTCATGGTGAATTTTGAGGAAGCGCTTTTACATATATTAATAATTTGCTGTTTTAAAATGTCAATCTGGCTTTGCTAAAGTGACTGATGGAAATATACCAATACTCTAAACGATAGGTGATTTATAAATGTGAAATTTTGCAGCTGCATTATTTGCTATTTTTACACATATGCACTAGGAGTTGCAACACTAATTCAGTAGAAATGTGTCTTATTAAATTATTATTTTATGACAAAACAATGGCATTTTCCTGGTTCCTAAGACAGTCTGGCGTATAACTGAATTTTGCAAGGTATCATAAGCTTTCTATTAAACTATAAAATCAGATAATGATAAATCTAGATGAATTAGTCTAACCTCACTTAAAAATGTATTTTTAATTTTACAGGCAATACATTAATTCATTCCGCACATTAAACAAATAAAACTTTACAAGTAAATGTAAATGTCTCTTTGATCACACCCTTAATCCTGATCACTTCCCACTTCCCTAGAGGTAATCACAGCTGTTAGTTTGTTGTGTATCTTTCCGGAACTGTATCATGTACATATTTATTTATATTGAGATAAATCTGTATGTTCTAAAATGGAAAAAATATCCAAAACCTGTTATTGAATGAAGAAACAAATTATACTCTGGTACATCTACTATGACATTTTAAATATAAAATAAGCGTACATATACAGAACAATACTACATATGTTCTATAAGTTCCCATTACTACCTCCTCTCCCTCTTTTTCTTCCCTTCTCCTCTTCCACTCCTCTTCTTTTTCTTCTTAACTACCTTTATGGTGATAGCTCTTATCTATATTTTAGGTTCACATCTTTCTTCTGCATTTCTGATACACATTTCTAACTGATTAATAGATATCTTAATCTACTGCTCCACAGACATCTTAAGTAAAATATAAAAGCCGGATTTTTATCTTTCCACATTTACTTTCTCCTCCTTCTCCTTTCCCTCTTTTGGTTAATATGCTATAATTGACATAATCTAAGTTTTTCAGTTTCCTATTCCTCAAATCATTTACTGTCTTAGATCCTTAAATCACTTAGCCTTAATGCCTATCAAATCTACTTTTTTCTGTATATTTCTGTTGCCACTTGTCTTATTTTAGTTTCTTGAACT
>NW_012110363.1:2363838-2377845 GCF_000951045.1 Mandrillus leucophaeus | reverse complement strand
TTGACAGTATTCACAAATACTGTTTCATGGTGAATTTTGAGGAAGCGCTTTTACATATATTAATAATTTGCTGTTTTAAAATGTCAATCTGGCTTTGCTAAAGTGACTGATGGAAATATACCAATACTCTAAACGATAGGTGATTTATAAATGTGAAATTTTGCAGCTGCATTATTTGCTATTTTTACACATATGCACTAGGAGTTGCAACACTAATTCAGTAGAAATGTGTCTTATTAAATTATTATTTTATGACAAAACAATGGCATTTTCCTGGTTCCTAAGACAGTCTGGCGTATAACTGAATTTTGCAAGGTATCATAAGCTTTCTATTAAACTATAAAATCAGATAATGATAAATCTAGATGAATTAGTCTAACCTCACTTAAAAATGTATTTTTAATTTTACAGGCAATACATTAATTCATTCCGCACATTAAACAAATAAAACTTTACAAGTAAATGTAAATGTCTCTTTGATCACACCCTTAATCCTGATCACTTCCCACTTCCCTAGAGGTAATCACAGCTGTTAGTTTGTTGTGTATCTTTCCGGAACTGTATCATGTACATATTTATTTATATTGAGATAAATCTGTATGTTCTAAAATGGAAAAAATATCCAAAACCTGTTATTGAATGAAGAAACAAATTATACTCTGGTACATCTACTATGACATTTTAAATATAAAATAAGCGTACATATACAGAACAATACTACATATGTTCTATAAGTTCCCATTACTACCTCCTCTCCCTCTTTTTCTTCCCTTCTCCTCTTCCACTCCTCTTCTTTTTCTTCTTAACTACCTTTATGGTGATAGCTCTTATCTATATTTTAGGTTCACATCTTTCTTCTGCATTTCTGATACACATTTCTAACTGATTAATAGATATCTTAATCTACTGCTCCACAGACATCTTAAGTAAAATATAAAAGCCGGATTTTTATCTTTCCACATTTACTTTCTCCTCCTTCTCCTTTCCCTCTTTTGGTTAATATGCTATAATTGACATAATCTAAGTTTTTCAGTTTCCTATTCCTCAAATCATTTACTGTCTTAGATCCTTAAATCACTTAGCCTTAATGCCTATCAAATCTACTTTTTTCTGTATATTTCTGTTGCCACTTGTCTTATTTTAGTTTCTTGAACTTTTCATTTGGACTATTGTACTAGTTTACTCTTTTCTTTCTACTTCTATTCTAGTGGTTCACCAACTTTGTTGGGCACAATAGTTACTTAGGGAAATAGTCATTCTGTCAATTCAAACCTTTTCCATACTAGGTCATACCAGTCTGTGAATTTCGATCAGTTTGTTTTTTAATTCTTTGGGGTACTGAAATTAGAATTATGGCTGTATGTTTTTAAAAATTGCTTCCTTTGGGGTTCTCCAAAAGTTAAATGATTTGTGGGCTGAGATTTCCAGGAATGCTAACTATCTATATGCAATTTTCTTCTTGTATAGGTGATTTATTGTTATATGTTGTTTCTGATATATAAATCTTAAGATTATGACAAGAATAATTTTCTAATAGTTTAGCTAATCCATGGAAACTTATGATGAGAATTATGCCATAGCCAATATTGAAAGAAAGTGATTATTGGTGTAAAAAATTCATGAAATATTTCAAAATTTATAGTGCTCTGTTAGAATTATGATATGTGACTATTCTGGAGCTAAGACTTTTTCTAGTTGACATATTTAAGCTAATAAAAGAGATTTATTTCTTTTAAAAGACCCCCTTTTTTAAAATGGTGCTATCCCTGTTGAAAATTCCTACTGAAAACTGTTTCTTCTTCACAAAGGTCTTCAAGGAGTGTTTGTTGATTAGAAATTAGAGAATTTATCTGATTTGTGTTATTAATAGGATATTCTTCTTTGTTCTATTACCTTTATTTATTTTTTTCCTACTCATACCTACATGATTTGATCACACTTTTTTGCCTATACTATCTTGCAGTTTAATGATTCCTGTGGATCTCTAGAAACAAACTGTCTTGGTGATGAGGGTTCTATAGGCCCAGTAAAATCAAGAATTAGCAAGTCAATGCTAAGCTCAATAGGAACAAACATAAGTGGTTTAAGTCCCTGTAAGGGCTGCCTTGCAGTGTGTTGTGAATTGAACATATGTGGCACCATGGGTAATTAGTAAATTATTAAATTAAATTTAAAAATCTGTGTTATGTCTGCAGGCATACCACCCTGAGTGCACCTCATCTCATCTGAAAATCTGTGTTAATCTGGGATATCCACAGAAATAGAACCTATTTTTCTCTCTCTCTCTTTCTCTCTCTCTCTCTCTATATATATATATGAAATCTATTTATTTAGATAGATAAAATAAAGTCTCTCTATATAAATAGTTATATATTATATATTTTATCTATACATATAAAGACTATGGAGACTTTATATATTATAGAAACATATATATATATGCTTCTCTATATGTGTGTGTGTATGTGTGTATATATATGTGTGTGTGTATGTAGGGTAATAAAAGAGATTTATTTCTTTGAAAAGACCACTTATCAATTTACGCCTAGCGTTCCATTATTGGAACACTAAGCATGTGGGAGTTATTTATATCCTACTGCTCAAGGTCATTGCCAAGGTCTGATTGCAAAAATTTTAAAAATTGCAACTTCAGGCATAAATGGGTTAAAAACGCTGCTATCCTTATTGAGAATTCTTACTCAAAAATGTTTCTTCATATGCATATGAGAGAGAGAGAGACTTTAAGAAATTAGCTCTAGAGACTGGTCGGGTTGAGAGGTGGTTGGGATGGCAATCTAAAATCTGTATGGCAGGCTGGAACTGCAGGCAATGCTGCCATCTTGAGGAAAATTCCTTCTTCTTCAGGAAAAGCTCAGTCTTTTAATTGTCCTCCTCTCCCTGTCTCCTCTACTTCTCAATGTCCTTTTTGCACTTTTCTCTTCTCTTGCCTCATTTTCTTTCTCCCTCCTTTCCTCTTTCTCTCCCACCCTCCCTTTCTTTCTCTGCTTAGTCTTTTTTCTTCTTCCTTGATTTTTAAAATGAATTTATTCTGCATGCATTCATTCATTAACAAATGAATTGGGTCCCTTTACTTCACACTATAGTCCATATTCTCTAGGTTTCAAAGCCAATGACGTAATTTTAAGTCATTGGAAAAAAACACTGTTGAGAGTGATGGCTGAATATTCTTCATAGTATGAAATTTAGATTCTTGTTTTTGTATATTCTTGTAGTTTTGGATTTACATTTAACACTCTGTTACCAAATATTGGTCTAGAATTTCAAACATTACAAGCTTAATATTAAAATATTACAATGTGATTAACTTAGGTAAAGTTTTATTCATATATGGTCTTAAATCTATCATTTGGGGAAAATTGGGAATACATGTGACTAAATCATATTGAACATAATTAGTGAGAATATATTTTTACTGATGCAAAAGAAAATGCCTAACATTACACCTGATTTACAACCAGATATAGTAATTTGCAGTTTACAGTATGTTAATCTACAAATCAAAATGTACATTTCCGTAGTAAAAAGAAACAATGGTTTGTTCCTCTTGGAAAGTTATACTTTTTGTTGAGTAGTATAAGATCTTTTAGCTATAAATTTTAAAGTTCTGAATTAGTCTAGTTTAGAGACTAAAGTTTAAAAATAAACATTTCAGATTTATAATTTAGATTTATTATAAATGGATGTCTTCAATAACGTGAATATCAAAAGCTGAACTTAAAAAATAGAACATATATAAAAGAAAATCTTGCATCAAAATTGTAATGACATAACATGGCAAATAAAAGATGTACTGCCAAATTAAATAATATGATGTGATTGACATGTAATTATTATTATTGTTTTTTGAGACGGAGTTTCATTCTCGTTGCCCAGGCTGGAGTGCCATGGCACAATCTCAGCTCACCGCAACCTCCACCTCCTGGGTTCAAGGGATTCTCCTGCATCAGCCTTCCAAGTAGCTGGGATTATAGGAATGCACCATTCTGTATTTTTAGTAGAGACGTGGTTTCTCCATATTGGTCAGGCTGGTCTCGAACTCCCAACCTCAGGTGATCCACCCACCTCGGTCTCCCAGAGTGCTGGGATTACAGGCGTGAGTCATGGCGCCTGGCAGACATATAATTATTATAATTGAAGAAAGAACAAAAAAAGTCTGTATTACATAAACCCACCAGTAGGGACTAAAGATTGAAAGTCACCTTGGCTTGTGTTTTCTGCAGTATCCCAGACTTTTAAAATTGCCTTCAATTTGGATTGAAACAGTTTCATTGTTGATAGCTATACATAAGGTAGTTTGTATTGACAAAAGAGATTTGTGAAAAACCTTTATTTATTTATTTATTTATTTATTTATTTATTTTTGAGAGGGAGTCTCGCCCTGTCGCCCAGGCTGGAGTGCAGTGGCCAGATTCCAGCTCACTGCAAGGTCCGCCTCCCGGGCTTACGCCATTCTCCTGCCTCAGCCTCCCGAGTAGCTGGGACTACAGGCGCCCGCCACCTCACCCGGCTAGTTTTTTGTATGTTTTTTAGTAGAGACGGGGTTTAGTAGAGATGGGGTTAGCCAGGATGGTCTCGATCTCCTGATGTGAAAAAACTTTTATGGCATTCCCAAACATTTTAATTGCTAACGTTATCAGACTATCTATGAAGCAAATGACGCGCAGTCTATGAGTATATATTAACTACACTGAGGCTTTCAAAGTCACTACAAAAGTATGTGAAAATTTTACGGATCAATATCTGGCCACATTTTCAAGTTGCTGCTTAATGCTCCATTGTAAAGTCATATAGCACGTCAGTAAGAAGGCTTTTATCTCTTTGCCAAACCTAGAACTTTACATCTGGCAAGCTTGTTATATTTTAATTCCCAGATTCAATAGTGGTAAATCAGCATCCCTTGCTTGTCTGGAACTTTCGGTGATTTGGATACTGATCATTCTTGTGTTAATAAATGTAGAATGGAATGCAATTCAGACGTTGTCGCGCAATGTTGAACAAACCTTGTGTCTCTGAGACATTTATTCTACACATTAACATTTGATATTTCTGACACAAATCAAAATTTTTAGATAGAAAAAAATTAATGTACTACTTCCACAAGTATACTTTATTGCAAATATAATACAGGAAAATAAATATTTCTCCTAGATTACTGAATTGTAAACACAAACACGGTAAAAAATGAAATAGTTCAACCCAAAGAAATCTATTCATTTATGGGCACAACACCTTCTATTGTGTAACTTACATATAATCGATAGTAAACATTATTAGACTATATGGATTTACTCTTTCCTGGCTATGTAGACAATTATGGAAAAGAGAGTTTTAGGGAAAAAAAGGAACAAGACCCAACAAATTTAAACACGCATACACGCACACACACACATACACAAATACACCCCACATTTACTGCTATTTTAAACAAACCTTCCATGCTTAGGATGCATCTACATAGAATTTGGCTGCCAGAGTGAACGGAAAAAACAATATAACTGTCACATATCTCTATTTCAATATGATAAGGAAGTCCAGGTAGATTTTGTACTCTATTGAGGCACAAAGAAAATGACTAAAAAGTGTTTTTGAAAAATGAAACATTTTAACCTAAATAAATCTGTTCATTTATGGGCACAACACCGTCTATTGTACAACTTATAAATAGATAATTGATAGAAAGCATTATTAGACTATATGGTATTTACTCTGTCCTGGATATGTAGAAATTATGGAAAAGAGAGTTTTAGGGGAAAAAAAAAAAAGAGAAAAAGACCCAACAAATTGAAACACACACACACACACAGACTACTTACTCACTACTATTATAAAAATATCTATACTTAGGATGCATCTATACAGAAATAGGCTGCGAGAACAAACAAAAAAACAAACATGATAATACAAACAAAATAAAAATAATATAAAAACAAAATAATAGTAATAATGTGGACTGGGTTCCACAAGAGAACATGCCAATCCAGTTTACAGGGTTATGTTTATATATGTACATAATATTGTTCATTTTTCTAATAATGATTGAATAACTATGCTAACAATTATTGAATAATTATAGTCTAATGATTATTATTTTAAATAATTGTTTTCTATAATAATTGAAATCAAATAACAGTATGTATTAGTTTCCTATTGTCCCTGTAACAAACCACCACAAATTTAGTGGCTTAAATTACACAAATTTATAATCTTACAGTGCCAGAGGGCAGAAGTCTGAAATAGGTCTTACTAAAATCAATGAACTGGCAAAGCATGTTCTTTCCAGAGGCTGCAGGGGAGACTCTATTTCCTTGCCTTTTCCAGATTCTAGAGGTGGCTTGCATTCCTTGGCTTAAGACTTCTTCCTCTATTTTCAAAGACCATCATGTCAACCTCTGCTTTCATAAACATCTGTCTCTGACTATGACTTTATTGTCTTTCTCTTATACCTTCCTTGTGATTACGTTTGGACCACCTAGATAATCCCATCTCAAAAATCTTAATCACATCTGAAAAGTCTGTTTTACCATGTAAGGGACTATACTTCACAGGCTCAAGAGATAAGCACATGGACAATTTTAGGAGGGACAGGAGAGCATTCTCTACTATGCAGAAAAACACTTACTAATTCATGTATGGATTTATTTGCTAATATCAGTTCTTCTAAAAAAAGCTAATCCCCTATTCTTATGTTCTTTATTGTATTTTACTTTTTAGAGTGTGTGGATACATGAAGTGTAGCTTTTGGGGATATGAAATCAGCTTTCTTGATCTAGGAATGACTTCTGTTATTTCTCTTGCCCCTACCATCTGTTCTGTCTTTTGCTTTTCTATCCTTGAGTTCTTACCACTTTTAAATTTGATTGTGCCCATTTTTCATCTGTATTTCATACATATCTGTTCTCAGATTATTCTTTATCTGCGGGCTGGATATTTTCCATGTGCCCCCTTAGGTCTACATGGAAGCATTGTTACTTTATCTCTCTCCATCCTCACTTTACCTGGGGAGGCTGAAGAGTATGAAACATATCCATGGGCTTCTCACTCTCTAGCTTCAGGAGATCTGAGGTAGGGAGCAGGGTGAGAGCAGGGTGCATATGGCCCAGCTCCCTCTCTCAATGCACTCCAGGGCTGCCTTGAGCAGCAGGCAATTTCTTCCCTTCAAATTCAAATGCTCAGTCCCTTCGCTTGTCCCTTCAGGTTTAGCAGGAATGTGGCTGCTTCTGCTTCCCAGGTTGATGCTCTATCTCTTGGGTTTCCCCTATATTCAAACATTTGTAAATAGCCCTTTAGAAAATACACTCTCCTTGAATTATTCCGAGTGCCATTTTGCTTTCCATGAGAACCATTTCCCATTTTCTAATTTGTTAATCTTAATTTCTTGCAGTATCCGGTTTGTTGTTCATTGACTCCACTGCAGATTTTATTCATCAATCTTTTTTTAATCTTTGTATAGTCTTAGTCTTTTCTAAGTCTTAGATTTTTTCCATATTACATAATACTTTCAGACAACATTGGTTTCTTAATTTGAGAAACAATTAAATTGTTTTCAATTTGTTTTATCCTTAGGCATTACTCTAATGTCCCAAAAGAAAATTATCCTTTAAAAATAATGTATCCTTTTATCTATCTGATGATTTTTCTATTTTCTTGTGGTCACAGTGAGAGTGTATGCTTTCCTCATACTGAATGCTGAAACAGAGTCTAACCAGCAGTCCAAATCCCTCAGGCCAAGATGAAGTTTTATTGAAAAAGTTTAAATTTAGCATAAGTTATCTTGACTATTTAATGGTTTCTTGGGGGGATTTCTTATGAGGAAGATGGAGACACTCACATTTGTAGTTAACAACTTCTCTTTGCCAAAGGGGATCATTTTAAAATGCTTCATGTGAGAGCCAAAGACAGTCACAACATTGTGTCCCCACTTTTCACACTTTTTACCTGGAAATGGCCTTTATTACATCAATGGATTGAAAGTCACTCTTCCCGCCGCATTTTCTCTACTTGGTGCAGATTCTGTCACAGGAACACTTTCCAGAGTGGTTGTCAGAATGTGAGGCTCCCTTCAAGTGTTTCAAGCGCCATGCCAGACTCCAGCATTTGCTTCTTGGCCTTAGCATTCTTCTGAACTCAATTGGAGAGTATTTGTTAATTTCAAAGTTTATGTTTGTTTATTTATTATTAAGTCCCAGTGCCACTGCATTATATTTGTGATATATAGTAAAAGTAATTTGTTTTGAAACTTACTCAAGTGTTATCGTTAATGCTGAATAAACAGATATTTTGTATGACATAATCAGAACATTTACTTTTTACCTCCCATTTACTCAATCTTCTTCCAGTTTTTCTTTTTTTCCCTTGGATAAAATATAGAGTAAGTTCCATAAATTTTCTGGTCATTTTCAGGCACTAAAATTTTCCATGATTTTGGTCCTCCCCAAAATATCTGTTCAAAAATTAAAGTGTTGGCCGGGTGTGGTGGCTCACATCTGTAATCCCAGCATTTTGGGAGGCCAAGGCAGGAGGATCCCCTGAGATTAGGAGTTCGAGACCAGCATGGCCAACATGGCGAAACCCCGCCTTTACTAAAAATACAAAAATTAGCTGGGTGTGGTGGCATGCACCTGTAATCCCAGCTACTTGGGAGGCTGAGGCAGGAGAATTGCTTGAACCCAGGAGATGAAGGTTGCAGTGAGCTGAGATCCCAGCAACTGTACTCCAGTGGCAACAGAATGAGATTCTGTCTCAAAATAATAATAATAAAATAAAATAAAATAAAATAAAATAAAATAAAATAAAGTGTGAAGACTCATACTGGTCAAAACTTCCAAATTCATGTTAAGATAAATATTCTTTCCGACTATCTATGGAGATATCAAAATATATACATAAGACTATCATTGCCTTTGACTTGTCCTGAAGCAAAATTACCCTTGGTACAGTTTATATAATACATAATAAAGGGTTACATGACTTTAACCTCACCATCAACAACAATTATATGAGCACCTCTAAATATATTTCCCCAAATGCATTATATAATATTCAAATTCTTGAAATTATTTTATTTTGCTTATTTGGAAATGAAACTTCTTAAACAAATCAGACAATTCAAGTTGTTTTTAAAATCAATATTTATGCTGACATTCTTACATTTATTAGGAAAATTCCATTAAGATTATTTTGTATGATCAAGGACAATTTATTATTTTCCTGGTCAGTCCTTGTCTTCCTTCTTACAACTTGTCACAGTTCATCCCTCTCTTAAGTTCCTGCTTAACTTTTCTTCTGCGATTTAACTTCTCATGTCTGCGTTCAGTTCTTCTATTTTCTCCATGCTTTTACTCTGTCTTGGAAAGGAGATAAAAGCATTTAATTTACTGATTTACATACACACAAATACACAATTTTATTTTATTTTATTTTAAAATCTCCCCCCTCCCTTTTTCTTTTTCGTTTTTTTTTTTTATCTTTTTTTTTTTTGAGACAGAGTCTTACTCACTCTGTTGCCCTGACTGGAGTGCAATGACGCAATCTCATCTCCCTGCAATCTACGCTTCCCAGGTTTCAGTGATTCTCCTGCCTCAGTCTCCTCAGTAGCTGGGATTACAGGAGTGTGCCACCACGCCCGTCTAATTTTTGTATTTTTAGTAGAGATGGGATTTCACCATGTTGACCATTGACTAAAAAAAATACATGATTCTAACTAACGTACATTTACAGTAGCCAAGGTTACTGACCTCAGGTGATTCACCCACCTTGGCCTCCCAAAGTATTAGGATTACAAGTGTGAGCTACTGCATCCAGCCAAAATTTCACCTCTTTTTCTAATCCTGTCTATGAATCCTATCTTTTGAGGTTCGTTGCTCTTATTTTTTTTTTTTATTACAAAAAAGACCTGGAAAAAGTCTAGACATAAACATTTCTATAAAGAGGAAGATTTAGGGACCTCATATAAAATTTATACAGCTACAGGAAGCTTCTCCCAGCTACAGAGTCACTTTCTGCTTTATAGAGTGTGATTCTATTTACTTTATTCAAGACTTCAAGATTTATTTTTAATTTGATTCGCCTATTGAGAGCAATGCAATATTTAACCAGCCTCTGATTTCCTGATCCTTTTCCTCCCTTGCTTCTGAAGCTTCCCAGATGTACGCGCAGCAGGCTCTGACATCCTGTTACAGACGTTAATATATTTCACCCTTGCAAGTTGTCCTTTATGACTGCTCCTCCATTCAGGTATTACAGAGTTCCCTATTATGCTGTAACCTTGGCTACTGTAAATTTACGTTAGTTCAAATCACATCTTTTTATTTTTTAGACAAAGTGTATGCACCTTGTCTTCAGCTTTTAAGGAGGCTGTCATACAACACCAGAGAAAGCTGGCAACTTTATGTGAAACACATGGCGAGCCCCCAACATTGGCCAATTAATGACCAGAATGCAAGGCAATTTAAACAAGAAGGGAAATAAGCTCTAGTGTCTGAAGGAAAACAAAGCAAAATAAAACAGTGAGAATAAAATTATAAGAATTAAAATTCAAAAGGTAGTTTCGCAAAGCTTCAACAGCAGCAAAAAATGATAATAATAATACTTCCGCTTCCCATGAAAGTAAAAGCCTCTGAAAGCTCTGATCTAGAAATTTGAAAGTGGACTGTGGACCACAGGGGAAAAGATGTTGCAACTGAGAGCATCTATAAGGTATCAAAATGGAATTGGGAGAGATTATTTGTGCAAAGGTAAATTTGAGAGCAGATTTGGACATAATGTCTTAGAATCATAATCTGTTGTAACTGAAAGAATATAGAGGTAATTCAATCAAAATCTAAAAGAGAAATTTTATAAAAGAGATAACTTAAATATTCATTATGAATTTATATTAAAAGTATGTTCATCATATACTATCTCTTACTCCTATTTTTTCCCCTTAATCTTTACTATTTGCTCCTTGTACAAACGTAGGAAATACATTCTTTCTGTTCTACAACCTTTTTAACTATACCTATAGAGACAAGGCCCTGAAGAGAAAAAGAATTCTTTTTTCAAAAAGTATGCCTCCTTGTTAAACTTTTTAAGGTAAAGTTCTTCCAAGTCGAGGAAAATTTTAAAACTTAGAAAAATATCCAATTATCCATTTACTAAAGCCTCTGGTTTTTCAGACTATTTTATAATAAAATAATTTAAAACCTTTTCCTTTTTTCTGATTCAGAAATATTATACCTATAAATTTGGAAAAGACAAAATATGTATGAAGGAGAGTTAAAAATCATCCCTCATTCAACAATTTGGTCGCTTACCCTTCTTAGAATCATTTTTTATATGCAGATTTATAACATACTCTGCCATTTTAACAATATTTTAGGGAATATTTATCCTCTTAAATGTTCAGTTTATTTTAATAACTGTATAACATTTTGTCATATAGATATATATATCTTAGTATGTGTGTATATATATGTGTCTATATTACAGCCATCATCATTTAATTTCAGCAACTTTTATAAGTAATATAAATACTTAGTTTTAAACATTTTTACATAAACCCCTTTTCCTAAATTAAAAAATTATTTAGGATAGATGCCTATAAGTGTCCTATACATACTAACATTTTTAAAGGTCACTTTGCTCCCAATAATTATTGCCAGTTTTTGCTCTTCCACTTGTATATAATACTACTGGCCTCACTTCAAATCTGCCAGCAGTGAATTTTTTTAGGTCATCTTATCAGGCAAGATCAGGCCAGAAAGTCATTGATTAATTCATAAAACCAATTAAAGTGGAAATCATTAAAAATGTACCTACGTGTTTTATAGTTTTTGTAATTCCAAATGTGCATCTGTGAATTAATTTGCTTCCTTTCTGATTTAGAACCAAGGACTCGTCTTTAATTTACCAATTTGCCGCTACTTTTCTTGCATATACCACACTCACCTCGCACCACTATAATTTTCTGTTTCTATTTTTTAAGTGAAGAAAGAACCAAGGACCCTTGTAAAGCGATCAGACGCCTGTAATCCCAGCACTTTGAGAGGCCAAGGCAGGCAGATCGAGACCATCCTGGCTAACACGGTGAAACCCCGTCTCCAATAAAAATACACACAAAAAAATTAGCCGAGCGTGGTGGCATGTGCCTGCAGTCCCAGCAACTCGGGAGGCTGAGGCAGAAGAACCGCTTGAACCCAAGAGGCAGACGTTGCAGTGAGCCAAGATCGCACGACTGCACTCCAGCCTTGGTGACAGAACGAGACTCTGTCTCAAAAACAAAAACAAAAACAAAAACAAAAACAAAAAAACTCCAGCAATCAGAGTGCAGAATCCCTTCAGACCTTTAAAGAAAAAATTTACTTTCTCTTTTTATGTTGTCTTATCCAGATCTAATTTGACATAACTATTTTGGGGAGTTCTTCTTACTCTTTTCAAAGCATATAACTTATTTTTTATGAAAATAGCAACTTTCTTCTTTCAATTTGAGTTTATTGATTTGGGTGTTATTTAGTTAAAATTCTACAACAAAATGTTAACTGAAAATATTATCACTTCTTTAGGAAAAATAAGTGAAAAGACTGATAGATCAAGGAGTATAAGGTGCTGGAAAAAAATCAATATTTTTCATACATATTGTTTCATTGTTATGTTCCCAATATATTATTTTTGAAAGCCATATTCCCATTTTAAAGACACTTAAATTCTAAGCATTTACATAACTTTGCCAAAATAAAAATCTAGAAAGTATCTGAATTGAGATTAAAATGTAGATGTGATTTATCCCAAAGTATAGAAAATGTATCTGTGCTTCTAAATGACACTATTATGCCAGCATATTTAAATGCTTATCAATGGATTCCAATTAGCTTTATAAACTTTTCTCAAATGATACAACAAACAGCATTTTGAATAAGATAATCTTTGAATAAATAAAGAATATGAATAGTTCTTTTTTTGTTTTTCAAGTAAATGCATTTTATCAATTTTTTTGGAAATCAAACTTACAAAATGTTGCAAAAATAAAATTGTACTAAGGCACCTGTATACTCTTAAAACCAATTCACCTGTTGTTTACATTTTACCCCCACTGGCTTTATCGTTTGTGTTTTCTCTATCTGTATCAATAGATACCTATGATACAAACTTTTCCAAACTATTTAAATATATCTAATATTAAAATATTAAAATGTTAAATATTAAATATAAATATTATCAACATAGAATCCTGTTGATGGTGTTCTAGAGCTTCCAAAAATCCAATTCCTTTGCTTTTTCCCCACCCACTTCTCTCCTGTTGTTAGTACCATCTTTGGGTCTTGTTGGGAACAGGCCCCCCAAAATCTGGCCATAAACTGGCCCCCAAACTGGCCATAAACAAAATCTCTGCAGCACTGTGACATGTTTGTGATGGCCATGACACACACGCTGGAAGGTTGTGAGTTTACCGGAATGAGGGCAAGGAACCCCTGGCCCACCCAGGGTGGAAAACCGCTTAAAGGCGTTCTTAAATCACAAACAATAGCATGAGCGATCTGTGCCTTAAGGACATGCTCCTGCTGCAGATAACTAGCCCAACCCATCCCTTTATTTTGGCCCATCCCTTTATTTCCCACAAGTAATACTTTTAGTTAATCTATAATCTATAGAAACAATGCTTATCACTGACTTGCTGTTAATAAATACATGGGTAAATCTCTGTTTGGGGCTCTCAGCTCTGCAGGCTGTGAGACCCCTGATTTCCCACTCCACACCTCTTTATTTCTGTGTGTGTGTCTTTAATTCCTCTAGCAACGCTGGTTTAGGGTTTCCCTGACTGAGCTAGTCTCAGCAACGTCTTTTGTTTGTTTGTTTGTTTTTGAGACAGAGTCTGGCTCTGTTGCCCAGGCTGGAGTGCAGTGGCCTGATCTCTGTGCACTGCAACCTCTGCCTCCCAGGCTCAAGCTATCCTCCCATCTCAGCCTCCCAAGTAGCTGGGACCACAGGCACATGCCACCAGGCCTGGCTAAT
>NW_012110363.1:2351250-2363788 GCF_000951045.1 Mandrillus leucophaeus | reverse complement strand
TACTAATATAAAATATTAAATATTGATATTAAAATATTACTTTTGTGTGTGTAAGAATAGGAATATTCTCTTACATAACCACAGTAGAGTAACCAATGTTACAAATTTATATTGCTATATTAACACCTTTAACTAATCTACTGTTTATATTCCAGTTTCATTAGTTGATGTAATAATGTCATTTTCATTGGTTTTCTTCTTCCATTGTGAGATCCAGTTCAGGATCAGTAGATTTAGATACTATATTTAGTTGTTATATCTCTTTATCTCCCTTTAATTTGGAACATTTACATAACCTTTCTTTGTCTTCTATGGCATTCACATTTTAAAGAATACAGCCTCCCCAGTCTTTTGTTTTTGAATAAAATAATTCGTCATTCCATGTTTTCCAATGCCTTCTCATACTAAGATTGGGATTATTCCCTTAGGGTTGTATCTTCAAAGTGTTGTATAGGCACTGTTGATTATCTGATCAAGGTGTTGTCTGGTTTTTCCACTGTATAATTACTGTTGCTTTTCTTTCCCCCCATCAACTGCAACTAGAAGCAGTTTTTCAGCCACAGTATAAGTTGGTGAAAATGTTATTAAAATTTTCATCTAGATTTATTATCCATTGATAATGTTTCCCTGATCCAATCATATTATAATGATTGTGAAGTGATGATTAACCAGTCATTCTCTCTTCCACATTTACCATTCACCCCTTAGCATTCTGCTATTGGCAAAAGATGTCCCTCTTCTGTCTCTCTCTCTCTCTCTCTCTCTCTCTCTCTCTCTCTTTCCCCCTATCCATCCTTTATCTATCATCTATCCATGTATTCATTCATTTTGTAAAGGCATGGATATGTAAGTATCTATATTTTCAGTGATTTAAAATGTATCATTGTTCTTAATGATTTTGATGTTCACATCATCCCAGATTTGGGCAATAGTAGCAAATTAAATGTTCACTTTGCGTTCTTGTGATATGTGTATTTTAAATCACTTCATATTTTGTGAAATAATAGAATACACTAGGCTCATCTTATGCATGCCCTGCCCCAGCCCCCGCAAAAAATCCTGGATGATATTAGTGAAAACTGGTATCAAAAAGCAAGCTCTGGGCATGAGTTGTGCTCATTGATACTGGGCTGTGTTCACTTCTTAACAGCAGCCAGAGCTAGAAACTGTATTCATGAATATATATGTATTTGCAAATATAAAACACTTATAAATATATAAAACCACACATATATACCTATGTACACAAACACACATACTTGAGAAATCTCACGCATACAAACTGTAATAGTAATGATTTCATATCAATACCTCCAATTCTAATCCATTCCCACAGTGTTTTCTTTCTTTCACTAATTCCATATTTGTGTGTCCCTTTAAGAAGTACTTTTGTTAATGAACTGTTTTGGTGATCTTTTGAAAAATTTAAAAGCTACATCACCTTTCTATTAGTGATTATATAAGGGCATATAGTACATGCATACACATATGCATGTAAGTTGTGTATATTGTAAGCAGATGTAAAGCTAATGGAGGAGAGGAAAAGAAAAAAACTAAAGCCGTACTGCAGTAAGATGATATCTTTATCAGCATCAGTAAAGAAATCTCTTTTAATGATATTAGCTAAGTTGCCTGAGTAGCTCCAAAAATACCATAATGCCTGCCTGCCCATGACTGGCCATCAGGTAAAATGTAGTCCTGTGGCACCTTGGTCCACTTACCAGTATCTTTATCTTCCTCTTCATAAAGTAGTTCTTGGCCCCTTTGGTTGACAGCTGATGGTTTTGAGACAAAAACAAAACAAAACAAAACAAAACAATTTTTTTTTGTGAGATAAGAAAACTGATTTTAATGCTTTCTGTAAAAGGTTGAGAGGCTAGTTGGGGCAAGGCATTGCTGCAAAGGTAGGGAAAAATAAGTAACAATATAGAACTACAGAAGATCTTGTCTGAAAAAAAATCTCAGATCTTGGCTGATATTAATAAATGGGAAATATTTGATATAAAATGTCATGTAAAATTTGTTGTGATACACTTATGTTGTTTAATTTATAGTATAGTAACCTAAGCAATTAAAACGTTATAGCCTGGATTGTATATACATTTATATTCTTCATGCATCATTTATAACAATTATATCCTAGTTTTCTGGGGTCGCTGGGGGTCAGTAAGTGTGAAATAATTTAATTTTTTAGTCTCCCTTGGGTCCAGATGGCACACTCTTAAGTTTACACACCAAAGAAAAATCCTTAAGTAAAGCCTTTAAGAGACAGTACAATAGGATCAGAAACCTACTGACTAGAGCAAAATGCTATGAAAAGGCACAAAACCCTTTTCCATTACTATTAAACAAAAAGGAGACAAAGTTCTCCAGCATACATCATTGAAAACAAGAGAAGGTATTTGTATGTTAATGATAAAAAGAGACAGAAAGGAGCATCACCTTATTTTGTGTGTCTGTGTTTAAGAAGATGAATAGACATTGTCTTAGTTCATGTTCTGTTGCTTATTAACAGAATACCTAATAGTAGGTAATTTTTAAATAAAATGAATTCATTTCTTACAGTTATGGAGGGTGACAAGTTCCAAGTTGAAGGTCACATCTGGTGAGAGCCTTCTTCCTTGTGGGGGACTGTCTGCAGCGTCCTTTGGCAGCTCAGGTCATCACATAGCAAAGAGGCTGAGAGTGCTAGCTTAGGATTCTCTTCCTCTTCTTATTAACCAGTTCCACTCTCATGATAACACATGAATCCATTAACCCATTAATCCATGAATGAATTAATCCATTCATGAAGGCCCTGCCTCTTAAAGGTCCTATCTCTCAATACTGCCACATTGGGGATAAAATCTCTTCGTCAGCTTTGGAGGGGAAGAATATTCAAACCATAGCAGACATACATGTTACATACATGATAAAGGGGACTATGGCCTTCCATAAAAAAATGATTTCCAAACAAAGATTAGTTAGTATATGAGGAATGATAGGACAATATTTAGTCAAATCTACTTTTTAATCTTGACTTACTCACAAGGAATGAGAATACACCAACTTGTTACACCTCATTCCCCTTTCTTTTTCATGTTTTGTAAATCCCATTTTTTCTAAGGCCAAATCTAGAGAAAAATTGTGCTTTATGATATCCTAGTATCATATAAATATTCCAAAATCAGTTGATTAAAATTAATTATTTTAGAATAAGAATGAGACAATATGCCAGTTTTTCTTAGTTACTTATTAAAAGCCTTTATATACCATTGTGAATACTGTGCCAAGTAAAAACGACGTGGTTCCCACCATCAAAGACTAGTGAAGAAAGTTATCAAGTCAATAGATACTTAAAATACAGGGTACTCAGTGTTACAATATCGACTTATGTTCCTAATGGAAGACACTGCCAGACTTGGGGTATCAAGAAAGCCATCTTAGATGATGTGAGGTCTAACCAGGAGTAGAGGGATGTGGAGCCACAGGGCTGTGGAGCTGTCATAAACAGGAACCTAAAGGAAAGGAGGCAAAAGGTGACGGCAGCCAACACCAAAATAGTGTGGCTTCCTCTAAGGCAGAAGTAAGAATCATTCTTTTGTTTCAACAGGAGCTAAGACAACAGAGGAGTCATGTAGGAGCTCTAGGGCATTCCTACTTGGCGAGATGTTTTTGACCTTCCATATACATTGAAAAATGTGAATTGAACTGATACTGGCTCAATGTAGATTTTAAATTTGGTTATATGTGGGAACAAACAGTTTTCTCCATCCTCAAAATTCTTCAAGTGTTGGTTGTTCTATATTCATAAGACGACTTATAATAATGCCACAGTTATATGACTTCTAATGAAATTTAATTCTTCAAAACATTATCTGCAATTGAATTTGATGCATATACATTTCTGTTTTTCCTAATCTGAGATGATAGTTCACCGAAATCAAGGTTCTTAACTTGCAATACGTGACATGTGATGACTGTTGAGGGTATTTCATAGTCCTTAGATTTTGTGCTCTAAGTTTCCTTAATGAGATCCAAAATGACTTCTATTAGTTGATGAATCTTTAAGACTGAATACATTTTCTTGGGTTAAAATAAATTTTCTTGGGTTCTACTTCACGCTTAATGAATAAAAATATCTAAAGTCTGAGAACAATTCTCTTCTCCTTTTGGAAACTCTGTTCAAATTAACATTTGATTAAGGCCTTGATAAAATCTCTACATGATTCAGTAATTAGCCTGGATAGTGTGTTTGTTGTCTCTCTCCCCCACTGAAATGAAGTTTAGGCAAGTTCTTTGTGTGGTTTGTTCACTGTAATCCAAGTAAATATAATAGTACCTAGCATATGCTAGACACCCAAGATATACTTGTTGAATGCATTTAAATGAATATTTTCCTATAATTCATTGTCTTCTACCTCATTTTGGTTTGATGTTTAGTAGGATTCTGTAAACATTTATCAGAGCCTGTTCCTATTGAGAATGTGAGCAGGTTTGTCTGTGATTTCCTCTAACTAGAAGAAAGCAAGAAAATAAAAACGAAGAGAAAAATCCTCTACTGAATAATTTCTGTGCTGCCAAAAGTGAACACTTAACTGACAGTGGCTTACCCTGTTTCAAGGACACAGATTTTGCATATATCCTCTGATTTAGAGAAGAGACAGTAATAGGCAATCATAAGAATGCTTACATTTGCTCAGAAGTTAGGAAACGAAAAACACTTGATAAAAGCCATCTACCTTGCGTTGGTTATTCCAGCAAGGCCTTGGCATGACTCCCTGAGGCATAAATGTGCAGAATCTTCTTTTTTGTAGCCAATTCTGATTCTGGTCAACTCTACATCTGAATTAAAAGAAGAGAAACAAGGGCACGTAGGGTAGATTGAATTGCTGGTCTCAATCCTTCCCCCTTCCCTGCATCTATGCTCTGCTATATTATTTTATAGTTCTTCACACAACTGTTGAAGTGGATATTTTGTCACTTGACTTAGGCTTATCTACATGATTTATTTTAGTAAGTGGGATCTTAGCAGATGTGATGGGAACAGGCAGTTGATATATGCTTGTAGGTTGCCATGTCCTTTTGAGCCTCCGCCATTGCCATGAAAAGAATGGACTACAGCTTATACAGGGGCTGAGAGAAGATGAAACATACACAGGGTAGAGTCACTTGGCCCGTCTGCCATGTGAAGCACCTGGCCCACTGCCGTGTGAAGCACCATGAAACCACCCCAGCCAGCAGAGCTTACAACCAAGCAGTCCTAGCTGATCTGCAAATTTGTAGGAATAACACTTATTTTTGCTTTTGACTGAGGCTTTGTGATTATGAGTGATTGTTAACTGATAGCTGAAGCAACTTTTTAAAAACAATAATTTGTTGAATGCTTAATGTATGCTACACACTGTTCTAGACACTACATAGTCAACAGTGAATAAAAATGATACAAATTTTGTCTCCATTAAGCTTACATTAGAGCTGAGGAGACAGACAGTATACAATTTTAAAAATGACAAATCTCATGTAATTTGGGTAAATGGAGCAGGGGAAAAGTTTATGTAGCTTGTGACAGATGAGGTTGTTTGTTAAGTGGGGTTCCTTTGGGGTTTCTTCCACCTGACACATTCTTCCCCTAAATGTCTTCTACGAGTCTCCTAGATTCTTCGAACCTTAGCTCAAATGTTATCTTCTTAATGACTTCACCTCACCCAAAGCAATCCATATCCTCCTTTTCTACCTCATTTTTTTTTCTATACCTCTTGCTACCTTCTAGCATACGGCGTTATACATTTACTCAGTTAGTTGGCTATGTCAGTCTTTCCCACTAGATTATAAACTCCAAGAGAGCAGAGACCTTCTGTTTTAGGTCACTGATACATCCACATCACCTAGTCTAGTGCCTACCACATAGTAGCTGATCAATGAATATATTATTGAATAAATTAGCTAACAATAGTTCAGTTCTCTGGTATTCATCATTTTTTTAAATTTGGAGTTAAACATCATATCCTACTATTTTTGGAGTATAAACTTATAAAGTACAGTTAAGAAAAAGGTTAAAAATGATTTTTAGTAGACCTCTCATCTTTATATCATTATGCATACAGCAAAAAGTCTTGACTTGGGCAAATGGATATTTTAATAGCTTTGAGTTTATACATACTATAAGAAGTTTTCTCTTATTTCACTTATAAATGCACAAAAAGCTAACTTATAATATGTATAGATAATACTTTTTATTATAATGCTCTAAAATAAAATGTTATATTTAATAATATATGTAAAGGATTCACTCTCTACCTATATTCTATTATGAAAGTCTAATAAAAACATCAATAGTTCACTGCATTTGTAAGTAATCCATTTATTATTCCCTGACATTTAAATTATACTTAAGGGGGTTAAGTTTTAAATTAAATATTGATATATTAATGTCAAAAAAAGCATGCATTATTCATAAAAACAATTCTGAAATTACTTTGAGAGAATGTTAATTACTGCCAGGAAAAATAAAACTCAATTTTAGAAAATGTTTCTGCTGTGTTCAGAAATTTTAGATTTGAAGGGTATTTAAAAATCTGTGCTTTGTTGCTTGAGGCTGAACCATTTCTTTCAAAATTCAGATAACGTATTTTTAAATTATTATATTATTGATCAAGGTTACCTATTAGTGACAGGGATCTGAGAAAAGGAGAAACATAACTTTCAGTGTTTTGTGATGTGAGGGGTAATTTTATGTGTCAACCATAGGGTCACTGTGTGCCAAGACATTTGGTCAAACATTATTCTGGGTTTCTATGTGGGGATGCTTCTGGATGAGATTAACAGTTTGATTGGTAAACTGAGCAAAGCAGATTGCCCTCTGTAATGTGGGTGGGCCTCATTTAATCAACCAAAGAATTGAATAGAACAAAAAGACTGGGTATGAGATATCTCCTCCTGCCTGACTGATAGAGCTGGGAAATTGTTCTTTTCTTGCCATTGGACTCAGACCAAAACACTGGTTCTTCCTTGGTCACAAGTCAGTCAGCTTTTGAACTGGAACTGATACTTTCAGCTCTCATGGTATTTAGACCTTTAGACTCAGACTGGAACTTGCACCATTGTTTCTCTTGGTTCTCAGGCCTTTGAACTTGGACTGAAACTACACCATTCACTTTCCTTGATCTCTGGCTTGCTGGCTACAGATCATAGGACTTAGCCTCCATAAATGCATGAACCAATTCCTTGTAGTAGATCTCTCCCTATGTCTCTCTCTACACACACACAGAAACACATTCTATTGCTTCTGTTTCTCTGCAGCACCCTAATATTTATGGACCCAAATTTTAATTTTATGAATTGCCTTTTCCCATTTGTGCATTATTTGTACCAAAACTCAAATGTTGAACAACCACAACATTATTTTCTCAGCAAGAGCTTATTTTATTTATTTGCAGTAATTCATTTAACCACAAAAGAAAGAAAAGTAATTAAACTTGTCATTATTAACTTGGACTATCTTCTTGTAAAATTTTTCAGAAGTGAAATATACTTACAAAGATCTTTCTGAACTTAAAGTTCAGATCATTTTTCCTCTTCTAGCCTTATATCTCCACTCTTAGAACAAATGAACACTTTAGTATCTTATTTATCTTATTTATTTTTGTGTGTTCTGTAGTTGCTATCACCTTTATTTCCCTGTTGTCTTGGTATTAAATGTAAATACTTGCGTAAAATGAGTAAAAGATCTTAGCGCTGAGTTACAACAGGGCATTTGAACATTCTCCTGTATGAAATTCTCACAGCCCAAGAAAAAACATAGTGGGTAAACACCTAGGAAGAAAAAGAGAAATGTAATGACAGAAACGGGCTGGAGTGATGTGCTTCGAAGAAGGAGAAAGAGGCCATGAGCCAAGGAACTTAGGCAGCTCTAGGAGATGGAAAACATAAGAAAGTAGATTCTTCTCTGAAGCCTCTAGAAGGAATGTAGCCTTGCCAACACCTGCAATGATTTACCTCCATTATCTCATTTAATCATTCCTATAAGATGGATGCAAATACAAAACACAAAATTTGCATTTTGCCGATGAAGAATCTGAAACATAGTCTTGCTCAAATTTACACAGCTGGTCAGTGTAGAGTTGCCCAATCTGTCTACAGATGCTACACATTATCACAGCTTTTTGGCACCATTAGCATGATTAAATCCACATTTACAAGTGAAGAAACATGTTTGATGTATTTCATTAATGTGCCCAGCATTACCTAGCCATAAGCAGAAGAGTTGAGATTGTAGCTAAGATATTTCTACTCCAGAGTCCACCCTCTTAATCATTATTCCATGTTACCTCTTCATTTAGGTATTTTTCTCTGGGAGGAGAAATTAGTGGCATTTGACCAATTATGGGTGACATCAACGAAATTGACTTGTAACTGTAAGACACATTCTATATTTCCTAACTGGTTAAGTTAGTTTGTTCCTAATTAAAAAATGAACAAACCATTTATTTACTTACTTATTTATTTATTTATAAGATGGAGTCTCACTCTGTGACCCAGACCAAAGTGCAGTGGCGTGATCTTGGCTCACTGCAACCTCCACCTCCCACGTTCAAGCGATTTTCCTGCCTCAGTCTCCTAAGTAGTTGGGATTACAGATGCCCACCACCACACCCAGCTAATTTTTGTATTTTTAGAAGAGACGGGGTTTTGCCATGTTGGTCAGGCTGGTCTCGAACTCCTGACCTCAGATGATCTGCCCGCCTCAGCCTCCCAAAGTGTTGGGATTACCAGTGAGAGCCACCGCACCTTGCCCTGAACAAACATTTTAAGTTCTTCCTGTATGATATTGAAATAAGATAACTTAATGAAATATGTATAAAAAATGGAAATGTACTTAATTTTGTGTTTAATTATTTGCATTAACAAAGTCAATTATACCTTCAACCTCAGAATGATTTTGCATGCATTATTTTAGTGAGATAATTATATGGTCAGCTGAGGGGCAAAATTATCCTCCATGATTTATTTTTTCTGAAAACATGTAATTATAGAGTAACTGCATCTGACAGATGTATTTGCTAATGTATTAATAGCATTATTTGGTTCTTCCAATTTCCCCATGGGAATATATCCGAGAAGGAGCATGAAAGAAATATGAATCTCACGAATCTCCCTTAAAATGGGGCACATTAAAAAAACAGGTGATCACTGCAGGCAATATTGCTAGCTAAGTGACTCAGCATCATTAGCCACCATTATAGTTCTGTGTTTGGGGTTTAAAATGTCATATAAAGCGTGATATAGAAGTAAGTCTCATGTTTCCAGAGGTTTTATTTGGCCTCAGCTATGAAAGTGATTCAAAGGCTTTTGAGGATATAGCTGACTTCTGACTGACATCTGCTTCGGTTATCTGTGGTTAAAGTACATTACAGCTGCAACTTTTTCCTTCCTTCTTTCTTTCCTTCCTTCCTTCCTTCCTTCCTTCCTTCCTTCCTTCCTTCCTGCCTTCCTGCCTTCCTGCCTTCCTGCCTTCCTGCCTTCCTGCCTTCCTGCCTTCCTGCCTTCTTTCCCTTCTCTCTTTCCTCTTCTCTATTTTTTCTTTTCCTTTTTTAATTTTTATCAAAATTTCAGATTGAGATATAATGTTAACAATAGTGTCTTTTAAGGCATTTTTATAAAAGTGTAGTTTAAATGTTGCTATATATGCCAATGAAAGAGGTATTTTATTACATTGTTAACTTTACCTTTTGCTATAAATATCTGACGTCATGAAAAGAATCACTTTAATGTGTCATAGTTAGTATTTGTTTTCTTTTTCTGTACATCCAACATATCAAGTTGTCGTTTATCAGCATCTTGATCAATTGGTGTGATAATATAGGTAGATAATATGAAAGTTAAAGTTTAAAAAATGAAATTAGAGTTATAAAAACTGGAGAATGTTGAAGATAATATAAAAGTATTAGAAGCCTCTGATTTGTCATTGCCCTTGCAATCCCTTCACATATTTTTCAAAATTGCACTAATTAATACCACTATTACTAGATAAAGACATTGACACTTTTCCCTCTCACTTTTCATTTTGTTATTTTTAACAGTGCTGAATACTGTCCTGAAAGATCATTAGCATTTATAATTCTTTTTGAAATAAAATGATGGTTTTGAAAAATGGCCTGTTTGATGGTATTTTTCTATTTCCATAGCTTTGAGTCTAAGTTACCAGTTTTACACTCCACCTTTTTATTATTAGATTTCTGTGTGTCTGTTTACACATTTCATGCCTCCTACTATGGACTGATTTATTACTGAATAAGCCAATTCTATTGTTTATCTAATTTTGTTTGTTGTTCTAGTTTCCCAGAATGACTCATACTATCAGAAACTCTTCAGAGCTCTTATTTCTGCAAACTGGAAACACACGTGACATCTCATACAGCCTGTTAAACTGGAATAATGATTTTTAAAATCTCTATTTAACTCTTAGGTCTATAGTTTAATTATACATAGGCATTTTAGTTGAATAAACAAGAGTAACTTTCCATTATTCTACTGACTTTTTAATTTAATGTTGGATTATTATAAGTAATACATGGGTCAGCTTAATTTTTGAAACAGGGAACATACATTTTTATTCTGAACTTTTTTTTGGACAAATCCAGTGGAAGTTAACGTTAACTCTTGCAACTAAAGACTACATGCTGAAAAATGATCTTGGGTGCTTTTTCTGACCATGAAGATCAGTTCATAATAATTGATATTACCAAAAATTTTAAGCAAAAATGAAAAAAAGAATTTCTAAAGACAAAGTTATTACTTAAACCTGGTCACTATTGTAGTTTTACTTTTAATGTTATATTTTGATAGATAAAGCTAAGATAGACCTTAAACTACTGAATACCAGCATTTTAGTCATCTCATTTCATAATAACACATACATTGGAAATTATTTTGGAAAGTCTAAGAATATGAAGCAGCTGGATAGTCCTTTAAAATCTCAGATAAATTATACAAAAGGTTAAAGTACATTATAGCTGTCCTTCTTTCCTTCCTTCCTTCCTTCCTTCCTTCCTTCCTTCCTTCCTTCCTGCCTTCCTGCCTTCCTGCCTTCCTGCCTTCCTGCCTTTCTGCCTTCCTGCCTTCCTGCCTTACACTTATCATGTGTAATTGTTCATAACTATTCATCATGAAATCAGATATCATAGCAGAAGTTTCCATAGCAACAGTATGAAGAAAAAGACGTTCTCTGCTTCACTGGTTCTGGGTTCATCATATGAAATTCTATTGTTCTTTAGGAAATATAAATATGCCTGAGAAAAACAATTCCCATTTTTTAAAAATTGATAGATTCTTGTAACTTAAAAGTGGTTCCTTTTGTAAATACATGTTATTTCAAGCCCTTCCCACTGCACAGTATGTGAGAATCTACATGTCAGTCTCTCCCTACTATTTCTCCACAATTTGTCTTCTTAATAATTTATACTCATTGCATCATTCATCTTAGTTTGATACAATATCACATGATTATCTTCATAGAAGGTGAAAATTTCTTTGACAAGATTCAACAGGCATCTATGAAGAAAACTCTAAAGAAAAGAAGAATGGAGAAATACTTTCTTAAATATACATATATTACTTAGTCCTAAAGCCAGCATCTTATTTTATTTAATGGGGAAAATTTAGAAATGTTTCTACTAAAATTAGGTACAAAGCAAGGAAGCCCGTTATCTTCACTATTTGGCATTGTAATACAAATATTAGCCAGGACAATTAAATTAAGGAAATCAATTAGAGGCACAAAAATCAGAAAAGAAGGAAAATTATCGCTATTTGTAGATAATAGGAGAGTATATTGAAAAACTCCAGAGAATCAATGTTAAAACTATGTCAAATTCTTAATGTATTGAATGAGTTAGAATATGAAATTAGCGTAGTAAAATAAATAGCTTTTATATACCCAAATAATAGTTAGCGGACACAACAACGGAAGCAAACTCATTTAAATCTGAGATAAAGATTAAATACCCAGAGATAAATTAAACAAGCAATATGTATAAATTTAACAAAAAAAATCTAGGTGAGAAAAACATTTTTTAATTCTCAAAATACTCATGACTAGACAAATATAATAGTTAGATAGACTAGAAAGTCCAGAACTATGCTCAAATACATATGATAATTTAATATGTGACAAACTGGCATCATGACTCACTCAGGTAAAGATTGGCTTATTAATAAATGGCAGTGGGACAGCCAGGTAGCCATTTCTAAAACGTTAAAATAAACGATATCTCAAATCATACAGAAGAATTAACTGGAAATGAATTAGGTGTCAAAATGTAAAAATAATGAAGCCACGTCCGTACTAGGAGAAAAGATTGGTGAATTTATCTTTGATCTCAGTGTGGGAAAAGCCTTTGTAACTGTGATTTAAAATCCAAAGGGAATAAAAGAAAAGATTGTTATATTGATAATATAAAACAAAGACTTTTGCATGACAAAATATCTTTAAAAATTACAACTGACTAACTTATAGAGATTATTTATAACACAGGCAGGGGGCAAATCAATATCCCTG
>NW_012110363.1:2328110-2350950 GCF_000951045.1 Mandrillus leucophaeus | reverse complement strand
ATTTTTTGTATTTTTAGTAGAGACAGGGTTTCACCGTGTTAGCCAAGATGGTCTCGATCTCCTGACCTCGTGATCCACCCGTCTCGGCCTCCCACAGTGCTGGGATTATAGGCATGAGCCACCACGCCCGGCCACACATAATTCTTTAATGTGGTTGTGGGAAAACACAAACTCTGTTATATTACTAATAAAAATGCAAATTGATAAAATTCATCTGTAGGAAAACTTGGCAATACTTAACAAACTACATATGCACTTATCTTTTAACCCAGAAATTCCTAGGAATGTACACTAAATGTATACTTCCAAAAATAAGAAAATATATGTGTACAGGGTTTTTTATTTGCAGCACTTTTTGCAATTTTAAAGTATTAGAAACAAGGTAAATACTTACGTATAGGAAAACGATTACTACATCCAAAAGGTAAAGTACCATGCAACTGCATAAAAAAATAAGAAAGGTCTCTGTGAACTGATTGGGAGTCATTTGTATGGCATGCTGTTAAGTTTAAAAAGCAAATTATAAATGAAACTGTATAGTTTGCTATCTTTCATATAAGAAAGAAGGGGCTATAGGAAAATACACACATACGTGCCCATTTTTGCAAAATAAATACAGAAAGGATAAACCAGGAATGAAAGTGATTGTTTATCTCCAGGGGGTGAGTGAGAAATGGTTGGAGAGAGAAAAGCAATAGGAACAGGTATGAGAAGGGAGTGACATTCTTCTAAGTATATCTATCTATATGTCTAGATTCTTAAATATATAGCAATGTTTAATAGGCATGCTAACTACTCAAAAAGTAGACAAATGAATTGGCATCTATATAGAGGGAACCTATACGGAATAGGGGCACTAACAAATTAATCTAACTGAATTGCAAATGAATAATCTAATTACCCTGATGAAATGTAGAAGAAAAGAACTAACCCAGTAACTTAGAAAACACCGCCTACTAACTGTTTAGCTAAAGACAAAACAGAACTGTCCATACCTGCTCTAATTTAGTTAGTAGATGTGTTTTTTACACAAGTATGATTTAGCAATTCTGGAACTATGTAGTGTGCATGCTACAATTGAAAATATAGTTATATATATTTCATATATTGGAGGTGAGATTCTTACTCCTGGAGGAAAAAATTGAAAATTAGGAGAGGGGAAAACTAAAACACTGTGGTTATTGATTGGAATCAGAGTTTTCAGTATAAACTGGTGGTTTTGATAACTATGAAGATAGTATTTTAGTCTATTTTCTGTCACTATATTAGAATACTACAGAGTGGGTCACTCATAAAAGAAAAGTTTATTTTGTTCATGGTTTTGGAGGCTATAGAGTCCAAGTGTATTATGTGACATCTGGTGAAGGCCTCCTTGTTTCATCATAACACAGGGAAGGACATCACACAGCAAGAGAGCAAGAGGGTGTCAGTCATACCTCTTTTCCTCTTCTTATAAAGCCACCAGTCCCACCATGGGGTTCCACCCTGATGACCTTATCTAATCCTATTTACCCTTTGAAGATCCCACCTCCAAGTGCTCTATAAACTTGGGGACTAGATTTCCAACACATGAAGTTTGGGGGACACATTCAAACCATAGCCAATAAGTACGGAAATATAAATATCAGTATAGGCCTGGGTTAGCATGTGTACATATGTTCCATACTCTGTCAGATTAAAAGGACTAGAAGTAATGACAACCAGTAGCAATGAGTACATCTAAAGCCCAGATCTCAGAAATATTTAATAAGGAATGGGGGCTTGTAAGAGGACTCAGATGCCATGTGGAAAGAGCTCCAGTGCCAAAACTGGGACAATTTGAGAAAATTAATGCTGATTATCTTGGATTTTAACACATAAAAGCATAAATATATAAGAGTCTATTTGGATATAAACAGAAAACTGAATGATTATAAAAATGGAAGATAGTAACTATTTATTTCTTACAGAAGAATTACAATTAATAAAATGTTGAAGGAAAGAGGAAGATGGAAAGTCACGACGAGAAAAACGCCATAGTAATAATTGTGGCACACAATTATGGATGTTAAAATGTGTGGTCAAAATTTTGAGGAGAAATAGGATGTTAAACATAGTCCCAAAGATATACCTCCAGAAGATGTTTATATAAAAAATAATCATAACTTTGCGATGGAAAAATCCAGCAGACACAACTTTAACCAAATGAACAAAGTTTGCATCACCACTTTTGAGAAATATTGCCATCATGACCCTTGTGATATGATACTCTGAGAAGCACAAGATATCATGTTTGTGAAACTCTTGCTAAAAAATGCATAACTTCATTTTCATAATGAGAAAGCATTGGAGAAATCCAAACTGAAGGACTCATTAGTACTCTTCAAAATGTCAATATCACAAACGTAAGGAAAGACTACAGAATTGTTATGGGTTGGAAGAGACAAAGAACAAACAGAAACAAAATGAAACTGGATTTTGCATATGATCCTGGAACAGAAAAAGTTCATTGGGTGGGGGGAAAAAACGAGAAGTCCAAATAAGGTCAGTTCTGTACTTTAGTTAAGAGTAATGTAACAGGGTTAATTATGAAGGTCTTGCCAAAAAATGCATACCTTCATTTTCATCATGAGAAACCATGAGGCAAACCAAAACTAAGGGACATTCTACAGAGTAGCTCACTAGTACTCTTCAATTAAATGGCTCATTAGTACTCTTCATTGGAATGGCAATTACCAAAAAGACAAAAGACTACTAGTGTTTATGAGGATGTAGAGATATGTGTCATAATCTGACAATGGTAATGCAAAATGCTTATCTCAGGAAAGACTGGGTAAGAAGTATATGAGAACTCTCTGTACTATTTGTGCACATTTTCTGTAAGTCTAAAATTAGTTGACTATAAAAGTTAAAAAAGAAACACTTCAAAAAACCCAAAAACCCATTATTAATACATTATTGAGATACTTTCTTTCTTAATGGTGTTTTCTTACAGCAAGGGAGTGTGTGATATTTCTATCAATGTTCTTTTCTTCATAAATCAGACCAATTTTTTCCAGGTCAGTTAGGCTATACTTTTCCTGGGCCCCCCAGTTATTCCTCACAATCAATACAGAAAATAATCTCTCTACAGTTTACATGTATGTCCCTGCAACTTGCCGTTAGTATCATCAACATTATACAATTTGAGGTTTTTTAAAAACAATTTTTTTCACAAAATATAAAAGCATTTGTTGGTGGTGGTTGCTTTGTAAGTCTTTATTCTTGTAATTCAACTCACTTTCCTATATAAGCAAAAGATAAGTATTTTGACTTGCGGCCATATAAGCATTTATTTCTTTAGGATTTCACTCAATTAAATTACTAGTATCTGTGTTATGATGTCCATTTAAGTCCCACTCCTTAAGACATTTGAATCAATTAAAGACTTAAACTTAAGATCTGGAATTGTAAAACTTTTAGAAGAAAACATAGGGGAAAAGCTTCTTGAAATTGGTATGAGCAATGATTTTGCAGTATGAGCAATGATTTTTTGGGTATGACCCCAAAAGCACAGGCAACAAAAGCAAAAAATAGACAAATGGGATTCCAAGAACTAAAAGGCTTCTGCACAGTAAAGGAAAGAATGAACAGAGTGATGAGACAACCTATGGAGGGGAAGAAAATATTTGCAAACCACACACCTGTTAAGGGGTTAATGCCCAAAATACATAAGGCACTCAAACAACTCAAAAGTGAAAAACAAACAAACAAATCCAATTAAAAAATTGGCAAAGAAGCTACATAAACATTCCTTAAAAGAAGATATACAAATGGCCAACGGGTTTTTAAAAAATGCTCAATACTTGTTCATGAGGGTATGGCTTAAAGGACACCCTTGCAAACTGATGACATGAATGTAAATTAGTACACCCATTATGTGAAACAGTATGCGGGTTTCTCAAAAATATAAAAACAGAACTACCATATGATCCAGCAATCCCACTTCTAGGTATATATTGAAAGGAAAAGAAATCTGCATGCCAAAGAGATAGCTGTATTCCAACATTCATTGCAGCATTATTCACAGTAGACAAGATATGGAAGCAACTTGTATCCATAGACGAATAAGTGGATATAGAAAATGTGGTATACAGTTGATTCTTGACCAACACAGGAGTTAAGGGATTCAATCCTCCATGCAGTTGTAAATCCACATATAACTTTTGACTGCCCAGAAACTTAACTACTAATAACCTACTGTTGACCAGAAGCCTTACCGATAACATAAATTGCAAATTAACATATATTTTGTATGTTTTAAATATATTATGTACTGTATTCTTACAATAAATTAACCTACAGAAAAGAAAATTTTATTAAGAAAATGATAAGGAAGATAAAATATATTTACTATTATTTACTATCCAGTAAGTGGAAGTGAATCATCCTAATATTCTTTATCCTCATCATCTTCTCATTGACTAGGCTAAGCAGGAGGAAGAGGAAGGATTGGGTTTTATAGTCTCACGGGTAGCAGAGGCAGAAACAAATTCATGTGTTAGTAGACCCATGCAGTTCAAACCCCTGTTCTTCAGTAGTAAACTACATATATAGATATTTATACATATATATGTGTGTGTGTATATATACTATATATATAAAATAGGATATTCCCCAGTAAAAAAAAAAAAAACAAAAAACCTTGCCATTTGAGACATGATGAACCTGAAGAACATTATGCTAAGTAAAACAACCAGACACAGAAAAAAAGTTTTGTATGATCTTATTTATATGCGGAATATTTACAAAGGTCATAAAAGCATAAAAATTCGTAAAGCTAGTAACAGTCATAAAATCAAGCAGCAGAGGGTAGAACATTCATTGTGTGGGAGAGGGGGATGGAATGGGGAGATGTAGGTAAAAGGGTGCAAAGTTTCATTTATACAGGACGAATAAATTCTTGAGATCCTTTGTACAGCATGGTAACTACAGTTAATAATGATGTATTTATACTTGAGAACTCCTAAGAAAGTAAATCTTAAATATTCTCATCGCAAAAAAAGATAACTGGGTGAAGTGATGAATATATTAATGAGCTTTATTGTGGTAATCATTTCATGATGTAAATGTGTATATATATGTGTGTGTGTGTGTTTATATATGCATCACATTGTACACTATGGACATATGCCATTTTTATTTTTCAGTTATACCTTGATAAAGCTGGGGGAAAAAAACAAATCCATAAATTAGAGAAAGCACTAAGCAAGCAGGATAATCAAGAGAGAACTGTGCTTTCTGAGAGATGTGTAATTTTGTCCATGTAAGTGAGTTTAAATTTCTATTAGTACATTAAACCATTTTTTAAAATGTACCAAAGCATGAATATGGAGCTAAGAGTCAATGGGTAAGCCATGAAGCCAGAGCCAATTCTACACCAGTGGCATCTGGAATTTAAAAAGGAAAGAAAGAACATGGGAAGTATGTCCGTGTTTAAAACGAAGTCAAAGATTTTCAGATTTTAGTACTGGAAAGGGTCTTAGAGGTTGTCATAGGCAGAAAGATATAGGGTTTTTATTAAAATGTATAAAGAGTTAAAAACAAAAAAAGATACTTGTCATGACTGCTTCCATACATATGGTGTGTCTTCTATCACTTTTGGACCTTCTCTCCTTATTGTCTCTTCCACCAGAATGTTAGTGTCAGAACATTCCAGAGGTGTTGAATATGGAAACAGCCACTTTAATGTTCTCTTCTTTATTACATCAAATAGTCTTTTTTCCTTTCATTGTCATTTTAATTCCAGAGATGTAGAGCAATTTGGATGTCTAATTTAGGAAAAGGTATGAACAGCCTTTATTAGTCTTAAGTTGGCAAAGGAAGAGGTGAATTATTACTATGTAAAGGAGTGTTATCTACTTAATTCTCCCTCAGAATTCAAAGTTAAATAAACATTACCAAACAATGATAATACTATGACCATATTATAATATTGGGTCACATTTTGAACTAATTTTGCAGTATTCTGAGTACTTTTAATTATTCTTTATATTTCCAAAGTTGCAATGCAATGCAAAAAACAAACAAACAAACAACAACAACAAAAAAACCTGTCATCTATTTATCCTCCTCTCAGTAACTGGTTTTCGTTTTCAAGTAATTCTTGTAGCCACACAATCACCAAGTTTTCTGTCCTACAGCCCACACACTAAGAGCTTCCTGTTATATTTTGCTGCAGAAAGCTCTATCTCTAGTTCCATGAAGAAGCATCACTACTGCTTCAATTCTTCTTCTCTTTCTTTAATGTCTATGCTGCCGATTAATGATTGATTTACTTTAGAAGTGGTGTGGGAAATACCCAAGGATACAAGGAGTTCTTTACCCTAGTTTATTTTGTGCCATTAGAATATAAGGGTAGTTAAACAACTCTTGAAAGAAAGAAAAGATACTCAGTTCTCAGAATATAATTTTTAAAGTTTTACATAGTTTCAGGTGAATGAAAGATTACATTGGGCTTATTCTCAGTCAACCAACAATTTATTAAAATCATGAAAGTTAGTGGCTCTCTTTCCTTGGGACTTGCTAAACTGATATGTTTTCATATGATCCAAGGAACCTCTTCTTTGGAAGAAAAGATCTCTTTTCCTGGATCCTGTGCTGATCTATAAACATTATGTGGGACATCACTTCTAAATAACTACCAGATTTGGTGACAAATTCTTGATTCTCATTCTTGAATACTTTGCACGCTTTTATACTTGGTTCACACTGGTACATGCCAACAAAAATTACACAATAATTTTTTCAGTATTTTCTGTAAAGCAATTTTTCTTTTGGTCCTAGATTACTAATTTCCAACACACCACAAGAAGAAAATCTTGGCCACATGAATTCCTGGACATCAATAGCCCAGTTTCCAAAGTACAGTTGTGTCTTCAATAAGTGTTTATTGAATTAATGGACAAATAACATATCTGCTTTCCAAGTTCAATGAGTATCAGCTCTGATACTAACCTTATTTCCTGCAGTGGTAGAAATTGATTCTCCCTAACTAATTTTTCAGTGTGTCAGTTATCCTCGCTAGGTTATGCCATAGTAACAAATAGTCTCAAAGTCTCCGTGGGATTCATATATATAAGTTTGTCACATTTGTTATACAATGGCTCAATGCTGTCTGTCACTCAATATTCTCCAATAGGACCCAGGCTAAAGGAATATTCTCCAATAGGACCCAGGCTAAAGGAATATTCTCCAATAGGACCCAGGCTAAAGGAATAGTCACTGTACAGGACAGTTTTCTGCGGCACAGCAAAAACAGCAATTGAAGAACCACTTGATATTGTAGAAAACTTCTCTGAAATAGCACACATCATTCCTGATATTTTTTGCCCAAAAACTACTCTTTGCTCAAGACTGACATTCTGTAAGGATGGACTCACTAGGAGAGGAGATACTTTGACAATATTATGATCTACCACAGTGGGTCTCTTGATTAAAAAAAAAAAAATTACATTTCTTTCCAGGCACATAAAATGTACTCACTCCCTTTTCAATGGCGTTAACTCAAAAGTCCCATATTCCAGGATACTGTGATCATTTCAACATTGTCTCTGAGTGGATCCTCTTTTTCTGTAGATCCATGAACTATAAAGAGAAATTATCTGCTTACTGCCACACCAACAAAAACAAGGGTTGAACACATCCAGAAAACCACAATTAACACTCCTTTTCAGTAAGGGGAACAATGAAGGCACAGGGCCATGCCTAATACATAGCACTTCTGTGATCCCACTGGAAAGATAATACAGCCCTGCCTTAAGGTAAGCAATGTTTTTAAATTAAGCTCCATTTCTGCTCTCTGAAAGCAGTTCCTAAATCCATAGTTCTCTGTGCTCTTCATTTCACCTTCTGAAGGCTATTATTCGCCTGGCCTGTGGAAGGGGGCATCCCAAAGTCCACTTTAAATCTTGGACAGTTTTCATTCAACAAGTGATTCTCTTGACAGTGATACTATCTCAAAAACTTAGTTGAGTTTTTATCTATGTGAATCCAATCATTTCTATGTGCCTCAATAACCACACTCACAATTCTCTGCAATGCATGACTTAATTACAGTTCTATTAAATTTTTCAAGTTATAGAGAGTCCCATGCATTGCTTTTCTAACTTTGTGTAATGATATTTTATTTCTTTTTCAGTGACAATCTCCCTTTAATATGCTGAAATTAAAATACTGAATTATTAGATTAACACTAATCACATGTCTTGTATTAAAAAGCATAAGAATAGCGAAGAGAGGGGAAAAAAGTAAATAGATAAAAAATAAATACATATAAAAGCAAAGAGGGAAAGCATGTGTCTTCCTTAGTTCTCATTTCTGCAACTGAGCACAAGATTATAGTCGGAATTTATAACATCTCTTCCACTATCCACTCTTTAACTTCAGGTAGCATCTTAGCTTGAGAAATGATCTCAACTTTCTTACTTTGTTAGGTGGCCTAAACTTTCAATCCTCAAGTGCTGCATCAATATTGGTCTTGTTTTTTTGGCTGTCTATATTTTACCATTAATTTTTACCACTGGATTTGCATGTATCATTAAGTGTCCTGAGAATCCCCTGAGTTCCAGACACCAGCCAGAATAGCAACCTTTTTTATTGCCTGTTGGCAAAACTATGAACAGAGGTTAGCTCTAGGTGATGACATTATGATTGAAATGCATTTTGTGTGTGATTTTACATGCCTTTTCCCCTTTGAGCATATAGAAACTATTTAATTTGAAGAAAAGTGTTTTAAAATAATACACTACTACAGAATGAGTCATCAGTGAAGAGTGAAGAAAATACAATGTTGCAAATATAGTAATTTATCAATCCAGCTCCTCCTCATTGTCCTCACCTCTTGCTAATACTGAGTCTCATTCCACCACTATGCTGCTCTGTGGACGGTGCATCCTCAGCCCCTCCTGGACCTCACTCCCCACCCAGCCCCAGGCCCTTCCCAGATTTGCTTGGGCTACATAACAAATAGTAGTTTTATTTTCGTATTCAAAAACAATGTTAGACTTGATTTTAGAAAAGTACTTTACTATGAATACCAATTTGAACAAGTAGAAAAGGAAAGTTTTTAAAGAAATTGACATAAGTGAATACATGTATTTTTATCTCATAAATAAGGTTCATAAATGGTAGAGAAAAGTAGCTACTTTATAAATAAAACAAGAATATCAAAAGGACATTGGCAGCAATCTAACTGGGTTACTGGTCATCTATGTGGTAGTGGATCCACATCCTGCATCTACCTTAATAACTCTGTGACTTAGAGTAGGTTGCTTAACATTTGCACTTCACCTTTACCTTCCATGAAAATTGAATGACAACTATACCTGTGCTATGGGGTTTTAAAACATGAATACAAGAGGCTGGGTGTGGTGGCACACACCAGTAGTCCTAGCAACTCAGGAGGCTGAGGTGGGAGGATCTCTTGAGACTAGGAGTTCGAGAACAGCCTGGGCAACATAACAAGACTCCATCTCAAAAAACAAACAAACAAACAGAAAACCAAATAAAGCAAAAAAAAAAGAAAAAAAAAAAAAGAAAGAAATCATGAGAACATTTACACAGATAATAAAAGAGTTCAGAAAACATGACTGCACAAAGTGAGCACTTTACAAATGTTATCTATTGTTAGGTTTGATGATCAAAGTCCGACACCTGCATCTTTTTAGGCCTGTAAATTGGTTTGCTCAGGGCTTATTAGTATTCTCTTAGTCACAATACTGTACTCTGTGGATAAAGCATCTCAACATGTTCAAAGAGGAACACTGTGAACGTTACTGCTAAACCAGTCCATGATGAAATATTTAAGAGGTTAGATAAAGTGTTCTGGAAAATGGATTTAGAATGCACAATGGCTTAAGAGCATGATACAAAGTTTCCTTTTCTTCTTTCTAATGCTTGCTGTTTTCTTTCTCAGGATGGAACAGAACTGGCCCACTAAGGTCTGTACTGGCTCAAGGGTAGTTGAGCAACGGGTGACATCCCATGTGTCACCATATCAAGGATTGAAATGAAGCTTTATCTTGTGAGCCTGAAGCACGTGTAGACATGGACTAGTTAATGTGCAAGTCCTTTGCTGTTTAGATTGTGCAGATGAAAGACTAGGGGTATATAAAGTTTAAGGATTTGGCCAAGGGTTAGTGTTGACTCAGTTTATTTGGCTATTTAACTTTATCAGAAAGATTACCAAATAACTTTTTCCTGTCATCCATCCACAGTAAAATGATAGCACAGAATGATTACTTTTAAAAATATTTTCTCCCTTGAGATGAACCTTGACCCTTGCAACGCTATTACATAATACATATCCTTAACTCTTCATCAGAAGGTAATAAACTTAATTTACAGGTCTTTTTAATTTTTTAATTGAAACAGTTCTTCAACTGTTCATCTCCTTTGATCCTCAGTAATCATCCAGCCATTCATCTTTACGACCCCAGCCTCACTTTGCACTGCCTTGTGGAATTTCAAAATGACACAACCCAGTCTCTTCAGAACATTCAGTTCTGTGGCCAGAGGGCTGCTACTTCTTTTGTTCAAAAAATGTCAGACACTTATTTAAAGATTCAGTTAAAATTATTCTCTTTTTAAAACTCTTTAGGGAACAGTTACTTTTTGTTCAGACTTGTTTATTTGATTTCTACCAATCCCTTGATTTCTTTGACGTTTGTATCCAATCTCTCTTTCTAGGGGCTGTAGGTAGCAAAGAGAACTGTATGGTTGAGAGTTCTTACCATATCAAGCCGACTTCTCTCACATTTTTAATGTGCTAATTTTCTGGCTTGGGAAATTAAAGCAAAATAAAATATTATGTTTCCACTTCTGCTAATTCATTTACATTTCTTTAAATGATATCACATCCAAAGCCCTTTATATCAATAGCTTCAGGACAAGGTCTCAAAATGATGAAGGAGGGAAATAAGGGGGAAAATAAAGTGAAAATACTGTTAAACAAAAACCTTCAGAGGAGAAGGAAGAAGACAGGTAGGGAAAAGGAGAAATATCCTTCATACTTTCCCACAAAGTGGCTTTAATAACAAATACATCATAGTAATGCTAACAATAGCTACACCAAAGCTGAATGACAAACAACATCTAAAACTCAGGATTAACTTAAAAGTGATGTTAATAATTGCTATTTCAAAGCCACAGTAAAGTGGTGATATGGTTTGGCTCCCTGTCTCCACTCAAATCTCATGTTGAGTTGTGATTCCCAGTGTTGGGGTAGGAACCAGGTGGGAGGTGACTGGATCATGGGAGTGAATTTCCCCAATGCTGCTCTCATGATCATGAGTGAGTTCTCATGAGACCTGATGGTTTAGAAGTTTGTGGCACTTCCGCCCTCTCTCTCTCTCTCTCCTGCTCCACCGCAGTAAGACATGTTTGCTTCCTCTTTGCCTTCTGCCATGATTGTGATGCAAAATTTTTTCTCCTTACCTCAGTTAATCTGAGTTCTTGTCTCATAACCAGGAAGAACTAGGCACACAGGCACATTGAAGGGTGAGGAGGATGGAATTTATTTAAGTGAAAGGAAAGGTCTCAGCGAAGAGAGGGGGTTCTGCAAGCAGTTTTCCACCTCACAAATTGAATAACAGGGGAACCACACACAAGTTGAAGAGACTAGGCTTCTCCCCTGCATAAGTCATGAATTCCTGGTGGCTCCACACCATTCCCCCAATGCACGTGAGTCTCCTGTGCAAGCCCAGACATGCCCCCTGTATAGGTTTCCTTATCTGCACAAAACATCTGATATAAACATTTGTGGGGTATCAGAGATTCTCCAGTGAATCTTTCCTGTCTGCCTAGCTCTTTCTTGGCCTCCTGCCTCTATCAACTGTAAGTTTTCTATGGACCCCAAACATGCGTCCTTTTAAGCCTGTGAAACTGTGAGTCACTCAAACCTCTTTTCTTCATAAATTACCCAGTCTCAAGTAGTTCATTATAGTAGTGTGCAAATGAAATAATACAGAAAATTATTACCAGGAGAGTGGAGGCAATCCCATAAAGATACCTGAAAATGTGGAAGCAACTTTGGAACTGGAGAATAGGCAGAGATTGGGACAGTTTGGAAGGCTCAGAAGAAGACTGGGAGATGTGGGAAAGTTTGGAACTTCCTAGAGACTTGTTGAATGGTTTTGACGAAAATGCTGATAGTGTATGGACACAGAAGTCCAGGCTGAGGTGGTCTCAGATGGAGAAGAGGAATTTGTTGGGAACTGGAGAAAATATCACTCTCGCTGTGCTTTAGAAAAGAAGTTGATGACATTTTGCCCCTGCCCTGGAGATCTGTGGACTTTGAACTTGAGAGAGATTATTTAGGGTATCTGGCTGAAGAAATTTCTAAACAGCAAAGCATTCAATATGTAACCCAGCTGTTTTTAAAATTATGCACTCATATGCATGAACAAAGAAATCATCTAAAACTGGAACTTATATTTAAAAGAAAAACAGAGCATAAAAGTTTAAAAAATATGTAGCCTGGCCATGTAGTAGAAAAGAAAAACCCATTTTCTGGAGAGAAATTCAAGACTGCTGCAGAAATCTGCATAAGTAAAAAGGATCATAATTTTCATAGGCAAGCAAATGGGGAAAATGTCTTCAGGGCATTTCAGAGAGCTTCATGGAAGCCCGTTTCATAATAAGTCCGGAAGTGGAGAAGGGAAAAATGGTTTTGTGGGCCAGGTCCAGTGCTCAAATACTCTCCACAGGCAGCCTCTAGACATGGTGCCCTCATCCCAGATGCTCCAGCTCCAACCATGGCTAAAAAGGGCCACGGTATAGCTTGGGCTGTGGCTTCACAAGGTGCCAGCCCTAAGCCATGGTGGGTTGCATGTGATGTTGGGCCTGCAGGTACAGAGAAGACAAGAACCATGGTTTGGAACCTCTGCCTAGATTTCAGAGAATATATGAAAATGCCTGCATGTCCAGGTAGAAGTCTGATGCAGAGGCAGAGCTCTCATAGAGAACCTATGTTCAGAGGGGAAATGTGAGGTTGGAGCCCCCACAAAAAGCTCACACTGGAGCACTGCCTAGTAGAGTTATGAGAAGAGGGCCACTGTCCTCCAGATTCCAGAATTCTAGAGCCACCAACAGCTTGCATCATGCACCTGGAAAAGCTGCAGGCACTCAATGTCAGCCAATGAAAGCAACTGGCGTGGTTGTACCCTGCAAAGCCCAAGGCCTTGGGAGTCCACCTTTTGCATCAGAAGGCCCTGGATGTGAGACACGGAGTCAAAGGAGATTATTTTGAAGCTTTGAGATTTAATGACTGCCCTGCTGGGTTTCAGACTTGCATGGGGCCTGTAACCCCTTCTTTTTGGCCAAATTATCCCATTTGAAATGGGAGCACTTACCAAATGCCTATGCCTCCATTGTATCCTGAGAATAACTAACTTGTTTTTAATTTTCCAGGCTCATAGGCAGAAAGTACTTGTCTTGTCTCAGATGAGACTTTGGACACAGACTTTTGGGTTCATGGTAAAATGAGTTAAGACCTTGGGGGACTGTTGTAAAGGCATGATTGTGTTTTGAAATGTCAGAAGGACATGAGACTTGGGAGGGGTCGGGGCAGAATGATATAGTTTCTCTCTGTGTCTTCACCGAAATTTCATATTGAACTGTAATATACAATGTTGGGGGAGTGATCTAGTGGGAGATAATTGAGTCTAGGGGGTGGATTTCTCCCATGCGGTTCTCATTATAGTGAGTGAGTTCCCACAAGATATGATGATTTAAAAGTGTGTGCCACTTTTCCCCTCACTCTCTTTCTCCTGCTCCACTATGGTAAGATATGCTTGCTTCCTTTTTGCTTTCTGCCATGATTGTAAGTTTCCTGAGGCCACCCAGTCATACTCCCTATTAAGCCCATGGAATTGTGAGTTAAGCAAACCTCTTTACTTCATAAATTACCCAGTCTCAGGTAACTACCTCATTATAGCAGTGTGTGAACAGACTAATACAAATGGAAAATAAAACCCATAAATGCTTTATTTATTAGTAGCATTTCCAATTAGTACATGTAAAGAATGATAGGAATAGAAAATGATTTTTTGGACTATAGCTCAGTAATAATTTTTTCTGGAAAGTACCATCAATAATGCCAAAATTGTGTTGCCAAAGTATAATGAAAAATAGGACATTTCCGTAGTAGCAAAGAATCTCACCATAAAATACTTTAATTATAGAAAACAAAAAACTGTAACTCCATAGTGTAGAATCCTGGCATCTATTACTTTACTAAAGTTTTCAGTTGACATGTACCAGTAGTGAGACATATAAATATTATATACCTTCTAATATGATGCACTCAGAAGAACACAGCATTACTTATGATTATGCAAAAAGGTACAAGTTAAACTTAAACATGAGGAAATATCAGACAATTCCAAATTGAGGAACTGTAAACACAAAATTACTGGCAAATATTCTTCCAAAGTGTTAAGGTCATGAAAGACAAGAAAGCTATGTTGCTATCACAGGTTTGGAAAATATTAAAAAGACCTGATAACTAGCAATAATGTGCAATCTTGGACTAAATCTTGACCACAAAAAGGACATCAGTGAGATAAATGATAAAATTTGAATAAGGTATATAGATTAGTTAATACCTTATCACTGTTAATTTCCTGACTCTTGATAACTGTACTATGGTTTAAAAGCTATTAACATTTGGAGAAGCAGGATAAATTTGTCGAAGTTATTTTAAATACTTTTTAACCTTTTTGTAAGTTTAAAATTATTTCAAAATAAATTCTTTTAAAAACAAGAATAATGAAGAGACCACATTTTGTAAGCACACATGATCCTCAGAATTAGAAGGCTTAAAAATAAATTCAGAATCTCGAAATAAATTTCAGAAAGGACCCATTCTTATTTTATTACTTACAAAGTAAATAGATGTGCAGCCAGCAAAGAATGAGCTCCTTTGGTGTATGTTTAACTAAAGAAGATTATGAAGTGTGTGTGGAGCTATAATGGTCTCAGATGACACTTGCTGAACTTTCTATGTTTATTTTGAGGTTTGTTTCTTTTTCTGCATCTAACACCAAATTTGATTTTTAACAATTTATTTTCATCCCAGAAGAAAAGAAAATATCCATTTTTAAATAAATAACAAACCAACATGATAACACTTACCTGTCGTTTAATCTCTTTCTGGAATAGAAAACACGCATACGCGAACACACATGCACACCCCAAATATCCAGTTGTATGATATGCAAACTAAATTATGAAAGCTGTACCACTAGGATTTTTCAATAAGACTGACTTAAACTGAGGATACCAAGCTATCACTCAGGAAAATACTATAAATAGTTATAACAGTTGTTAATTATTGCCAAAACAGAAAAATTTAAATGATAAAAAATCCTACAGTGAAGTTATGACCATAACTTAATTCTTTATAAGTAATCTGTTTCTAGGAAATCTCTTTGGGCTATTTCTTAAACCTAATTTTGTGTGTTTTTAGTTTGGGCAGAGAGATTCAGATTTTATAAGAGTAAGTAACATAATCCTGAAACGTTTATCTGGAGTGGCAGATTTAAGATGGACACTCATTCTTTTGATGCTTTTTTTAATCTATATCCTCTCTGTTGCATCTGAAGAGATGCCAGGCCAATTTCAGATCCTGGTGGCTTTCACTTCCTTTCTTATAGAATACTCTCTCTTGAAGTTTAAGCAAACATATAAGAAAGTAACTACCCACTGAGGAGATAATGTAGAGAAACCATGAGAATACATAGAGAGGGAGAATGGACCAACTCAGCACAACCTTTAAATCATGCTCATGAACATGTCAGACATGGAAATACAGCCTTTTCTGGACCGTGCAGATTAGCCCAGCTGCCAGCTGAATATCACCCAGTGACCACTCTTAAGTCACTCTTAAGTCAACTCTTAGAGCAGAAGAATCAGTCAGCTGAGTCTTACTCAAGTTATTGACCCACATATCTTGATTATAAAGGATAATTGCTTTAATCCATTAGTTTTAGGGAGGTTTGCTATGCAGAAATAGATAAACAGAAGACATGGATGTGAGGAATCCTGTTTGGTGGGTGTGGCAAGGGCTGCAGCTATCTATCCCACTCTCACTTCACCCTTAAAATCTGAATCTCAAATGTGTGGTGGCTATGTCCAGTTTAATGACTATAACTCTTTCTAGCCTCCCTTGAAAGTCTGTGTGGTCAAGTGACAAAGGTCTGCCCAGAGACATAAATGGAAATGATGTTTACACACTCTGAAAAATATCTTTTAACTGTTTTCTCCTTCTTTCTTCTCTGGACCAAAATGTGGATATAGTCATTTGTGCTATGGCCATTATCTTGGACCCTGAAGAAGAAAGAAGTCTTCATGCTTGAAAATTTCGAGCTTAGTACTGTAAGGATCTTGAAATTTTGTGACTTTGAGAAGTTACTGAACTTATTTTTCATGAGCAAAAAGTACATATTGTATCAGCCACTGGTGCGTCAAACTTTTTTCTATATGAAGCCAAGACTAATGAATTAATGGGTAATTAAACAAGCAGGATAATGGGGCAGGACATGATTTATTTCCAGCAATTTTAACAAGAGAGAAATAAAGTAATAAGACTCATTTTGTTGCACTTTGCTCTGTTGTGTTTTGCATATATTGTATTTTTTACAAATTGAGAGTTTGTGTCAACTCTGCATTCAGTAAGTCTATGGGGGCACCATTTTTCCAACACTATGTGCTTTGTGTCTCTATGTCACATTTTGATAAGTCTCATAGTAGTTCCAATTTTTCATTTACTTTTTATCTATTATGCTGATCTATGATCAGTGAACTTTGATGTTGCTATTGTGACTATTTTGGGCAACATGAATCATGCCCATATAAGAGAGCAAACTCAACTGTTGTGTGTGTTCTACCCCAAGTACCAGCCGTTCCCCCATTACTCTGCCTCTCCTCCAGCATCCCTATTCCCTGAGACACAGAATATTGTAACTAGGTCAATCAATAACCCTATAGTAGCCTCTAAGTGTACGGGTTAAAGGAAGAGTAGCGTGTATCTCACTTTAAATCAGAAGTTAGAAATGATTAAGCTTACTGAGGAAGGCATGTTGAAGCTGAAATAGGCTGAAGTCTAGGCCTCTTGCACCAAACAGTTAGCTAAGTTGTGAATGCAAAGGAAAAATTCTTGAAAGAAACTAAATGTACTACTCCAGCGAATACATATATGATAAGAAAGCAAATCAGCTCTACTGTCAATATGGAAAAAGTTGAGTGATCTGGATAGAAGAATCAACCAGCCACAACATTCCCTGAAGCAAAAGCCTAATCAGCAAGGCTGTAATTCTTAATTCTATAAAGACTGTCAGAAGTGAGGAAGCTTCAGAAGGAAAGTTGGAAGCTAACAGGGATTGTTTCATGAGGTTTAAGGAAAGAAGCCACCTCCTTAACATAAGATTGCGAAGTAAAGCAGCAAGTACTGAGAGATAAGCTGCAGTAAGTTATTCAGATGATCTACCTAAGATAATCGTTAGAGGTGACTACACTAAAAAAACAAAAATAAAAAACAAACATATTTTCCATGTAGATGACATTGCCTTATATTGCAGTAAGATGTCATCTAGGACTATCAAGGCTAGAGAAGAGGAGTCAATGCCTGGCTTCAAAGCTTCAAAGAACAGGCTGGCTCTTTTTTTAGGAGTTCAATGTAGCTGGTTATCTTCAGTTGAAGTCAGTGTTCATTTATCTTTTCAAAAATGCCGAGGCACTTATGCATTATCCTAAATCTACTCTGTCTGTTCTCCATAAATAAATGAACAAAGCTTGGATGACAGCACATATGTTTATGGCATAGTTTACTGAATAATTTAAAGCCCACTGTTGAGACCTGCTTCTCAGGAAAAAAAAAAAAAGATTTTTCTCAAAATACTGGTGTTCAGTGATAATGCACTTGAAAACTTTGATGGAGATATACAGGGAGATTAATGTTGCTTTTATGCCTTGTAACACAACATCCATTCTGCAGTCCATGGATCAAGGATTTATTTCAAGTCTTACTAATTAAGAAATACATTTTGTAAGTCTACAGCTGCCATAGATAGTGATTTCTCTGATGGATCTGGGCAGAGTAAATTGAAAACCATCTGGGAAGGATTTACCATTTTAGATGCCGTTAAAAACATTCTTGATTCATGGAAGGAGGTCAAATTATCAACAATAACAGGGTTTTGGAAGAAGTTGATTCCAACCTTCATAGATGACTTTGAGGGGTTTAAGACATCAGGAAGTAACTGCAGATATGATGGAAAGAGCAAAAGAACTAGATTCAGAAGCTGACCTTAAGGTGTGACTGAATCATTGCAATCTTACAATAAAACTTGAATGAATAAGGAGTCACTTCTAGATAAGCAAAGAAAGTGGTTTCCTGAGTTGAAATCTACACCTGGTGAAGATGTCATGAACATTATTGAAATGAAAACAAAGAATTTAGAATCTTCCACGAACTTAACTTGATAAGACTGCAGCAGAACTTGAGATGACTGATTCCAATTCAAAAATAAGTTCTACTGTAGGTAAAATGCTATCAAAGAGCATTGCATTATACAGAAAAATTTTCTGTAAAAGCAAGTCAATTAATGCAGCAAACTTCATTGTTGTCTTAAGAAATTGCTACGGTCACCCAAAACTTTAACAACCACCATCCTGACCAATCAGCATGTGTAACCACTGAGGGAAGACCCTCCACCAGCAAAAAGGTTGTAATTTAATGCAGGCTTTGAAGATTGTTACCATTTTTGGCAATAAGGTATTTTTTAATTATTTGCACATCGTTTTTTCTTTATTAGATGTAATGCACACTTACTAGACTACAATATAGTGTAAACATAACTTATATATGCACTGGCAAACAACAAAAAACCTCGTGTGACTTCCTTTATTGTGATACTTGCTTTATTCTAGTGGTCTGGAACCAAACCCACAGTATTTCTGAAGTATGCCTGTATCGTTTAGCTGGGCCTTGAGATCCTAACAGTCAATGATTGTACAGAGAATCTTTCATTTGTTCATCTCCACCATTAACTAAGATCCAGAAATTGTATTATACATCCCAGTATATATTAGCCATTTATTAGCCATTTGATTTATATAATTGAGGTCTTATTTTCTATTTTTAATTTAATATTTTATTATATAAAATGTAGAAAGTAATATAACAATATTATAACCACCCACACCATAGAAATAAAAATTACAAAACTGAAATATTATGTATATCTCCATCCCCCCAGGCCACTGTATTTCAGCCTGGGAGACAGGGTGAGAATCCCCCTTTAAGAAAACCCTACAGGTTCAGAAAAATGCAGGGATGAAGAAGAATATGGTTACTGGACACTTTGAAAAGTCAGTGCTATTCTGAACATAGACTCATAATACATTTTCTAAAATTCAAAATTGTATTGACACCTGGAGGTACTAGATATGAATGCCGACAGAAGAAAAGGGAGAAATTGCCTTGGGGAGGAGAACTACATTGGTCATAGGCTTCTATTAACTCTTAAAGATACAGAGGAAAGAAGCAAGCTTTCAAGATCCACTTCACTTGATTTTCAGTTTTGAGTTCTAGAGATTCTTTGAATATTGCAATTGCATTTTCTTTATATTTATTCTTTAAGTTTGGTGCTGGCTGTAGAACAGATGACATGTAGAGAAGAGAGTTTATTCAAGTCTGATTCATAGTTCCCTTAACTACACTAACTCATTCAAGATTGATTCACTCCTCCTTTATAATAGTTCTAACTTCTTTATAAAGTCAATGAATGTTCTGCTTTTTAAAAAACTGTGGTAATAAAATCTTAGGGTAAAAGAAAACACAAGTCGGCTGGGCACAGTGTCTCATGCCTGTAATCCCAGCACTTTGGAAGGCTGAGGTAGAGGATGACTTGAGCTGAGAAATTCAAGGTTGCAATGAACTATGATTATCTCACTCACTGCACTCCAGTCTGCACAATATAGTGAGACCCTGTCTCCAAAAGAGAAATATGCAATAAATCTTTTCACATATTCATGTCGTCTTTCGAGCTTTTTATTCCTAAGGAGAGATTTGGGCTATATGCAGAAAAAAAGAAAGCCTTAGCAAAAACTTTCAAACAAAAAGCCCTGGGGGAGAGTATATAGGGTGCCACAGAACTAATCATGTACCTGGACACACATATGTGGGATCCTGACAGGTAACCTCATAGAAAAACTAGGCCACTTTTAATATAGCCATGATTCCCAACATATTTTGTTCTTGCACCAATTTCTTGCTCTATCTCCTGTGTTTTCTTAACATCCAAGATGGTCTTATTAATCATTATTTAAAGTAAAATAAGTATATTGAATGTGACTTTTCCAACTACATGTGTCCCTCCTGTGTTGAATCATGCTTTTGGGAATCAGTAGTGTAGAGGTTGATATGTAAAATTGTCTTTTATAAATCTTAGGTGTCAATTTTAAGGATGAGGGAATACTCTGTCTCTGCCTTGTGATTTGGAGAAATAGAGAGGGAATGGGTCGTGTGAGTGAAGGCAATAGGGAACAGATTGGAGCACACTTCCAAAATGACTGATTTTGTGATGCACAGAGAACCCTTCTGAAGCCCACTTTGGAACACATTTCTTTCAGACTTCTACCATCATAACTGCATTATTCAATAAGATGAGTTATCAGGAAAGTACACTGTAATTTAAGAATTAACTTATATTGGATCAAATCCACATAAACATTTATAAGGAGCTTAAGTTAGGGCCCAGTAAGTAGTTGGTTGTATGTAAGTATTAATAAATTGTATAAGAAAATTAGATCTAGAGATGAAATTGTTTAGCTTCCGTTGATGGCCTGAAGTTTTTATATTTGTCAGTTTCTGACAAAGGGGTTTTCTTCTAGTTAATACATGTTAAAATGCTTAAAATAGTGTTTGGCCATTAAGGCATACTTCACATAATGGAGCACTACACATAGTAAAATATTTCGTGAAGTCCATTGTTTATAGGACTTTGAGTATAATTTTTATTATTTCCTGAAATTTTTATACATGTTAAAAATTATTTCCTATAGGTCAGGGAATATGTCTTTTCTTTATTTCTATATCCTAGTAGAAGGCAGGAACATAGTTGCTGCTCAATAAAAGTACTCTTCGCTGGGCGCAATGGCTCACACCTGTAATCCCAGCACTGTGGGGTTACAGCATTTTGGGAGGCTGAGGCAGGTGGATCACGAGGTCAGGAGATCGAGACCATCTTGGCCAACATAGTTAAACCCCGTCTATACTAAAAAAAAAAAAAAAAAGCTGGGTGTGGTGGAGCACACCTGTAGTTCCAGATACTCTGGAGGCTGAGGCAGAAGAATAGCTTGACCCTGGGAGGTGGAGGTTGCAGTGAGCTGAGATTGTGCCACTGCACTCCAGCCTGGAAACAGAGTGAGACTCTGTCTCACAAAAAAAAAAAAAAAAAAAAGAAAAATATTCTGATATGTTAAAATGTGAAAGCAGATTTGAGATCCTGCAAGTAGATTCACTTCAAATTATATTTTAAAGTTTTATAATATGTATATTTCTTGGACTAAATACAGAGATATTTGTAATTTCCCTTATTAGTTTTTCACAGGCCTCACATTCTTTGTTGGATAATAAGTTCCTTGATCTGAAACAATGCTGTGAGGGATGACATGATATTGTATAAAGCATTCGGTAAATCAGTTGATGTTGCTTTTGGCATTGTGGGCAGGAAAGGCAATTCTATACACAGAATAAATGTCTACACCAGTGAGAAGAATATGCAGTTCTTTCCATCGTGGAAGTAGTTCAATAAATCAGATACTACACAGATTTCATGGGCAATTCATATCACATGACTTGGTGGTTCACAATCAAGGGCTAAGTCTCTACTAAAGCCCAATAGCAAGCCAGATGCTATTTCTCAAAATAAGAATTGTTATTTATTTACAGAGGATGGTGAAGCATTTTTCAAAATCTTCAGATTCCTTGCTATGATTCACTTATAAATGACTCCATACTTCACTATCTGCCAGACATGCTTCAAATATAATTGGATCTGTTGGTTCATATTCCACTAGCAGGTCAATTTCCATTGAAGTCTAGACCTATTTCATATCTTTCTCTTGTCCAGGACTCCATTCAGAACTGGTGGTTTTGGAGTTACTTGGTAAATGGATTGGGGTGAATACTTGAATTAGGTATATGTTGCTTTCAAAATCTGAAGAGGACTAGTTGATATTGTGCTTCTTTGTTTATGGTAGGAAGGACATAATCCCATAATCCTTCACCCAGTATATCTCAACTTGCTGCAAACAATTGAACCCCTCAGTATTTTATCAAGGTGACAAATCCTTGAAATTTTTCGGGATTTGTTTCCCACCCTTTGTTTTAGATAAGCCTTATCAATTTGTCAAAAGCACTTGCTACTTTCTTTTTTTAAATTATTTCAATAGGTTTTTGGGGGAACACATACTATTGGGTCAGATGAATAAGTTCTTTAATGGTGATTTCCGAGATTTTGGTTCACCCATCACCAGAACAGTGTACACTGTACCAAATGTGTAGTCTTTTATCCCTCACCCCACACCTGCCCTTTCCCCTGAGTCCCCAGAGTAAATTGTATCATTCTTAGGCCTTTGCATCCTGAAGTTTAACTCCCACTTACGAATGACAACATAAGATGTTTGGTTTTCCATTCCTGAGTTAATTCACTTAGAATAACGATCTCCAATTTCATCCAGGTCGTTGCAAATGTAATTATTTTGTTCCTTTTTATGGCTGAGTAATATTCCATTTTATATATACATATCTATCGAT
>NW_012110363.1:2315735-2327306 GCF_000951045.1 Mandrillus leucophaeus | reverse complement strand
CCCTAATCCAGCATCTAGAAGGGTTTGTCCAATGTTATCTTCTAGAATTTTCATGGTTTCAGGTCTTAGATTTAAGTTTTCTATCCATCTTGATTTGAGTTTTTTATAAGATGAGAGATGAGGATCCAGTTTCATTCTTCCATTTGTGTCTTGCACCATTTGTTGAATAAGGTGTCCTTTCTCCACTTGATGTTTTTGTTTGCTTTGTCGAGGATTAGTTAACTGTAAGTATTTGACTTTACTTCAGTGTTCTCTATTCTGTTCCATTGGTCTATATGCCTATTTTTATACCAGTACCATGCTATTTTGGAGACTACAGCCTTACAGTAGTTTGAAGTAGAGTAGTGTAATGCCTCCATATTTGTTCTTTTTATTTAGTCTTGCTTTGGCTATACAGGCTCTTTTTTTAGTTCCATATGAATTGTAGGATTATTTTTCTAGTTTTGTGAAGAATGATGGTGGCATTTTGACAGGAATTACATTGAATTTGTAGCATGCTTTGGCAGTATGGTCATTTTCACAATATTGATTCTACTTATCCATAAGTATGTGATGTGTTTCCATTTGTTTGTGTTGTCTAAAATTTCTTTCAGTAGTGTTTTGCAGTTTTCCTTGAAGAATTCTTTCACTTCTTCAGTTAGGTATATTCTGACTAAGTATATATTTTTTTTGCAGCTATTGTAAAAGAGGTTGAGTTCTTGAGTTGATTCTTAGCTTGGTTGCTGTTGGTGGATAGCAGGAATACCAATTTGTGTAATACATTAATTTTGTATCCTGAAACTTTGATGAATTCATTTACAACTTTTTGGTTGTGTCTTTAGGGTTTTCTAGGTATATGATCATGTCCTCAGCAAAAGCAGCAGTTTGACTTCCTCTTTACTGATTTGGATACCCTTTATTTCTTTCTCTTGTCTTATCCTTATTCCTCTGGCTAGGACTTCCAGTACTATGTTGAATATAAGTGGGGAAAGTGTGCATCCTTGTCTTGTTCCAGTTCTCAGGGGGAATGCTTTCAACTTTTCCCCATTCAGTATAGTGTCGGCTGTGGGCTTGTCATAGATTGCTTTTGTTATCTTAAAGCATGTCCCTTTTATGCCCATTTTGCTGAGGGTTTTTTAATCATAAAGTTTGCTGGATTTTATCAAATGCTTTTTCTGTCTCTATTGAGATAGAAATAATAATGTTTATAGATATATAGTTACTTAATAAAGTATAAAGAAATGTGGGGAAATGATTACTGTCTATTTTGAGGGAAAGGAAAGAAGAATGGGACAAAGAGAGACTTCCTTTAAAAAGAAAACTCTTCATTGAGTTATGATTGACATACAAAAAGCTGCACAGATTTAATATAGACAAGTAAATGAGTTTGGAGATGAGTATGCACCTGTGAAAACAATATATGCTATAAAACAATTCTATACATGAAACACAATCTATGCTATAAGCCAATTCATTACGTCCAAAAGTTTTCTTCTTCCCCATTTATTTATTATTGTTTGCTATAAGAATACTTAACATCTATCTTCTCACCCAATTTTTATGTATACGATACAGTATTTTTAGCTATAGGCACTATTCAGTATAGCAGATCTCTAGGACTTATTCATCTTGTATAACCAAAACTTTGTACCCTTTGACTAATATCTCCATGTTTCTCCCTTCCCCCTGTCCCTGACATGTACCATTCCACTCTTTGCTTCTTTGCCTATTTCAGATTCATCATGTAAATGGTCTCCTGTAGAATTTGTCCTTCTGTGTCTGGCTTATTTCACTTAGCATAATTTTCTCCATGTTATATAGATATCTGTTAGCTCTAGTTAGTTTATAGTTCTATTAAAGTCTTCTATTAATCATTTTCTAGCTAGTTCAATTCATTACTGATGACGAGATATTGAATTCTATATGTACTAATATGGGATTGCATATTTTTGGTATTCAATTTTTTCCATTGTTACTTTGTATTTGGTATTTTGCTTACGGTATTTATGTATTAGTTGCACATAGTTTTATAATTATTACATCCTCTTAATGAATTGACTATTTTATCATTATAAAGTATCCTTCTCTGTCTCAATTATAACATTTAATCATAATGGTTATTTTATTGGCATTAGTATAGTCATTCCAGACTTTTGATAAATATTTGCATTATGAATATTTTTTCATTTTACTGTTAACTTACTTGTCTTGTATCTTGTAGATAGCATCTAGTTGAATCAAGCTTTTGCTGATCTTTACTATCTGTTTTCTATATGTCTTGTGTCTTTTTTTCTTCTATTAATTAATTATAGCCTTCCTTTGTGTTAAATAGATACTTTCCAGTATACCTCTTTAATTCCATTGTTATTTCTTTTAATATTTTCAAACATTTTTAGTGGTTGTCCATGGGATTACAATTAAAACCTTAATGTAATATTAACTTAATTTTACCTTTTCAGAGAAATTTTGTTCATGTATATTTCCATTCTCTATCCCTTCTTTGTGCTATTATTGTCATTCAGTGGACATGTTTATACTCTGCCAGTCAACACAGATTTATAATAATTGTTTTATGCCATTGTCCTTCAAATCAGATAGAAGGAGAAAAAAGTAAAGAAAAGTACATTTATACTATATTTCATATTACCTGTGTATTTAACTTGACCAATGTTCTTTACTTCTTGTTATGGATTTAAGTTGCCTTCTAGCATTCTTTCCTCTTTGCCTGAAGGACTCCCTTAAGCTTTTATGTTTGTTTGTTTTCTTTCTTTTTTTTCTTTGTATTGCAGGTCTGATAACTATGAAGTATCTCAGTTTTCATTTATTCTGAACGGTTTTACCTACTTTTCACTTTTGAAAGATAGTTTTGCTGGATATAAAATTTTTAGTTAGCAGGACTTTTCTTCCAGCACTTCAAATACATTGTCTTCTTGCCTTTTGGTCTCAGTGATTTCTGATAAGAAGTTAGATATTAATCTTATTGAGGTCTTCCCATATGTGTTGAACTGTTGTTCTCTTGTAACTCTCAATATTGACAATATTATTCCTCTCAATCTTTTGACAATTTGACTATGATGTGTTGGTGTGACTGTCTTTGAGTTTATCCTAATTGAAATTTGTTGAATTTTCTAGTTCTGTAGAATAATATTTGCCAGCACATTTTGAAACTTTTGATTATAATTTCTTCAACTATTCTTTCTACTTCTTTCTCTTTCTCCTTTCCTTTGGAGATTTTCATCAGATGTATGTTGGCATATTGGATGTGTGCCATACATGTCTGAGGCTCTGCTCATTTTTTTCCATTAATTTTTATTTTTTTATTAGTTTTAATCAGAATGGATAATCTCAGTTGATATGTTTTTAATTTCACTGATTCTCCTGCCATCTCAAATCTACTGTTGAGTTCTTCTAATAAATTTTTTTATTTTAGTTATTTTACTTTTCAGCCTCATAATTTATATTTAATTCTTTGTTGTAATTACTATTTTTATTGATATTCTTTATTTGGTGATATACAATTTTCATATTTTAATTCTTTGAACATGTTTTCTGTTATTGTTGTTGTCCCTTAAATGTAGAATTTTTTTGTTCTCCTGAGGCACAATTTCTCCATATTGGTTTTTTTCCTTGTTTCTTTCATATTTTCCATGTCATATTGTTTTTGAAAAGTAACATTTTAGAAAATACAATGCTGTAATCCAGGAAATCAGATTCTACTCCTCTCCCTTAGGTTTATTGCTGCTGCCTTTTAATTGTTTTTACTATTGTTATTGCTTCCACTGTTTTTTATTTAGTGAGTTTCCTGAACTAACCCTCTAATGTTTATTTCTTCCTTAGAGTGCATCCACTGAAGTTGCTACATGATTTGGCAAGTCATCAGTTATTGATTGTACCAATATTTTCTTAAATGCCTGGAAACTATAAGTCTGCCATTCTTGGCTAAGAATGTGTGTGTATGTGTGTGTAGTGTGTGTGTGTGTGTCTGTGTATGTGTATGTGTATGTGTATGTGTATGTGTATGTGTGTATGTGTTTGTGCGTGTGTATGTTGGAGTATAAGCCTCAGTGCTCAAGGAGTTTAAAACTCTACTTTAGCTTTAACTCTTTGTTTATAGCTTATGCAGAGCCTTAAGGTCACCCAGGAGTGAAAGATTGGAGGCCAGTAGGCATTTTCTGACCATGCACACAATCCTGCCTACGCATGTGATTTTCCAGTTTTCCAGGTATATGTCAGAGCTTTCAATGTTATTTATGAGCATCTCATTCCCAAATTCTTCTTTTTATATTTTTGACCAAGATCTTGATTGCCCCACCTGGCATTGTAACTTATGGGACATATCATGTTAAACAATTGCTACTGATTATTTTTGACAAATATCCTTGTGATCTTGGGATAGAGCTTTCCTGCAAGTAAGATCAAATAATGATGAAGCCCTATAAATGGGATTTTTACAGAGATCTGTAAGACAGATCACATGGTTACAAGGCTTTAAGGATATAAATTTTTGAGGAGCTCCAATCTCATTCTTCCTCCAGTAGTGGCAAAGCTGTTGATTTTCACAGCTACCATGGTGATGAGCCTACTGTTTTTTCAAGATTACTGTGAAGCCAGGGAGTGAAAGATGGGAATAGGCCAAGTTAAAAAGCTATAATTTATCCTGTTTGCACTGAGGTTCAGCAGTCATTCTTGAGCAAATGTTCTTCTGTTTTCTTAGCTCTTTGGTTAATCTCCAGAGTTTTGAAGAAGTACATTTTGAAAAATTTTGTCATCATTTAGATTATTTTTATTGATTAACAGATTTACAGAAGTCCTCACTTTCATACATAGTGTTTTTAATTTCCTACCAGTTGTTCTGTGCTAATTTACTTTTCAATGTCTTGTGGTAACTGCTTCATGTATTGTTTCATCCGGGACTTTTAATGGTAATCAGTAGAAAGGATAGAGTAGAGTATGCTCACTCTTTCTTAACAACTAGAACTTCTATTGCATGTTCTTTTATTCAAATCAAAATGGAAACATTATATCACAAATTTACTCTATTCATAATTGACTCATAAACAACAACAAAAGAACCCCAAAAGTTTATTGTTTTTTTTTAAAGGCCCAAAAGCCCTAATATTGTTGTAAATATGCTCATATATTGAATGTAATGTATTAGAATACTGTTTCCTCTGTATCATCCTGCATGTTTTGTACCATATATTCTTTTTTTAAAGTTAAATATCAAATTTTTTTAGCTCAGAGAAATATTTTGATTTGGTTAGTACAAAAAATGTGCAATAAGTTATGTATGTCTAACAAAATTAAAATTTTGGTTTATAGTACCAAAGCCTCACATTAGATATTGCTTGAAGGAGACTTATTATTACTCCACTTCTGGTTCTTATTAAGCAAAGAATGTTTTAGTAAAAAAGTTGTTAAATGACCTTAAATAATCTATCTTCACAACTTTATTTATTTTCTAAGTTATGAGAGAGTTTTCTACAAGTATGTATGCTATGTTGGCCATATTGTCTAGGTCTGGAGTGATACACTAGACATTATTTAGAGGGGTCAAGATGATAAATTATAATAATATGCAATAATGTATTAGGAAGCCTTCAGTTTCAGATAAAAGTGTTCAGAGACTTCAGAAATATTGGTGTAGGTTCAGGAATAGCTCTGGTGTCCCCAAAATAACCCTCTATAATGGCAAGGAAAATATATATAAGCATATATACATTACTTAATACAAATATTAATATTCACCTATGTTTGAATAAAATCTGCATTTCACTAACTGCACAGATGTTAATTAATCAAATATAACACTATTTATGAAGACTAGATCTTAGCCAGAATTTCACATCCATTGTTTTATTTATCCTTTGCAAAAACCACTTAGATAAAGATGTCTTATATAAAAGCTTTGGAATCCAAGATACAAAAAGCATAAAAGTAGATTACAGTGATAGTGAAGCTATTGGAGAGTGCACATTTTATAATTCGATGCAAGATGTTAATTTCTCCATATTTTAATATTCTGACAAAATTTTAATGTTTCAAAGACAAATAATATTTTACTTAATTCAAATACTCTGATGATTATGAAGATGGTAACAGATTGCTATCAATAACATTCTGGTAATGTTATTTTGATCCATAGGCAAAATTGCTTGTTCTGAGAGAGAGGAAAACTAGGATTTATGGGGGTATCTATTTCTACATTATCATTTGGCTCACTTCTTTTGTATAATAGATTATATAATCTCTACTTAAAAAAACATACATTATTATCGTGTTTTGATTGCTATTCAATTAAAATACTGCAAACTTGAGAATACTAAGAATGCTCTGTCTTTGTAATAGAACTGGAATTTATATATTAAAACAAGTTGAAACTCACTGTATCTAAATTTTATGACAAAGGGTTAAAACTATAATCAAGAGTTATGAAAACTTAAAATATATAGCAAGTTAAAGTATTTTGGCCTGAATTATCAAAAAAATCTGTTTTTCTATGGTGCATTTAAAAAAATACAAACTTAATCTTAACATTTGTAACCATAGTGAAATCTTAAAAAAGTATTTCTTGGAAAGCTTCTTTTGTTTTTTATTATACCTTTGGGTTCCATTTTAGAGCCTGGGTGCTTTAATTGTCATCTCTTAACAGGCAAGAAAGTAAATTAAAGGAACTTTAGGTGAAAGGAGTGATAGATCTTCCATGCTATTGGATAGACTTCAAAGATAGAGAGCTGTATTTTATTCCCTGTGATTTTCTTTAGGCTTTGGGAGCCAGCAACTATCATCAGAGAACAAACATCTAGTTCAAAACTAAGAAGAAGAAGAAAAAATATTTCACTTTCGTATAAACAGTCTTGAAATTATCCTTAAAGGAGGAGGTAAATTTTGAAAGGGATACTAAAAGGTCTCAGCATATAAAAACAGCTCTATATCCTTGAGGAATCGCCATACTGTCTTCCACATGGTTGAACTAATTTATACTCACACCAACAGTGTAAAGGCGTTCCTATTCCTCTACAGCCTCACCAGCACCTATTGTTTCCTGATTCTACACATGTACCCCAAACTTAAAGTAAAATTAACAAAAATTTTTAATAGCTCTATATGAAACAAAATATTTTAATTCTACAGAACTGTTTGAGATTATAAGAACACAATATTTGCAGACAGACCTGAGATAAAAATCATTCTATTTTCTGTAGCTGTCAATTGAATAATTGTGCAAATGAAGAACAGTGCCTAACCTCAAGGAACTTACCAACCAGGAGCCGAGCGAAGACAAATATAGTTAACTCTAGTTTTAGACACTCGTTTTAGCAAAGAAGGGTGCTATCTGCTGAACAGTGGGAAGTAAATTGAGGAATTTTCAATCTCACACATCTGAGGCCTCTTCTTCGCCACTGCCAGGTTAGTATTCTCACTGCTGCTACCAACAGCCAGTTGTTTTCAGTATTCAGGGACATTCATCTCTTCAAGGATTTTGGTAGGATGATTGACAATAGAAACTGGCTGTTCTCCAAATGTTTCTTGCCCCCTCCAGTATGACAAAACCAAATATATATCTGATAATAACAGAGGTAGGAAAAGTTCTTAAAAGTTAGTCGTGGAGATCTAAAAACACCCAGACATAACTGAAGAGATAAAGATATGAATTGAGATTATTAAATGCATTTTCTACTTACGATATTTTCAACTGATGATGGGTTTAATGAGTGGCCCTATCGTAAGTCAAGGATCATTTGTATTTAACAAGTGGTATGACATAAGTACTGAAAAATCAGAATGGAGTGTGGACATTTTTATGACCACTCCTCACAAACTGCCAGCAGGGCCAGAGTAGACAGTATTGGTGGCATATCAGTTCTGATCTTCTGGAGATGTCTGTGAGTTCCCAATGGCTCACATTTTGATAGGCAGATCTTACTACAATTTTCTGCTTCTATACAATTACTATGTCATTTTATATAAGCATTAAGAGGTACTTAAATTCTGTACATGAATCCATCTCATTTACCCAATCGATAGGGTACTGAAAAGTAGAAGATAGTACAAAAATACCTATGTAAAAAAGAAAATTTTCTTATAAAAAAGTAAAAGGAGAAGACAAGCCTCAGAGGACTGAAGGAGAAGTCTATCTTATTGACATTAATGTGAACATCAAATATTTTATGGAAAAAGTTAATGTATATAGTAAAATTTTTAATTACCAGCAATGTCCACTGAGTCAATTATGATACTTTCCCAATATTATTAGCCGTGATGTCTCCCTCATTGCAGAAAGAATTTTTGCAGATAAAGCTTAGTCACTACTGGTAATGCTTCAGTTTCAATCCTCCTTTAATTTTCTTGGTAATGTCAAAAATTTTCTGAGTCTTATTAAGGCAAAACATTCTACAAACAGTGGTTTGGTTCATTTTAAATAACAAATTAATAAATTAATAAATGAAATAAGAGTAGAGGAAATATATCAAAAATTGAGAGCTACTTTGCTTGAAATGTCTACCACTGTTAAATGATTATTTATTGAATAAATGTGAAAAAGTCTCCCAAATTCTCTCTATTCTCTGTATCTTGAAGATCTTGTCTGAGCAAATTATATGGGCCTTTAAGAAGAGTGTTATAGATTGATATATTCCTGCCTTAAAAATGTTTTCAACAGTACATTACAAGCTCTATAACTAATTTTGAACTGAAAACTGAGGCATTTAGCCAAATGGTTCAGGTTAAAATAAAACATGGTTTTTAAACTAAAAATGTTCCCAGGTTTCTGACACTTTGAGCTAGATTTTTTTTTTTTTTTCCATTTTTGGAAGCCTAAAAATATTGCTTATTTTTTCAAACTTTAATTTCTGTACTGGATATGTTTTCACAACTAATGAGAGACTTTAACATTTTTTGATTAACTAGAAATGGCTTATAAAAGCTATCTCTCTATATAATTCTGGTCAAAAGAAATCTGTCTTTAAAAAAATTACTAAACTTGACCAAGTAGTTAGTATTTTGCTTGCTGGAAAGTAATTCAGAACTTCTTTACAAGAATTAGGCTATTTTAAATGATTTCTTTCTAAATGCAACTTTTATCAGAAAAAGCAATTACACAATTTTAAAAAATGTACTGGCAAGGCAATTTAAGTATTACAAGGAGAGAGTGGGTACTATAAGAAATACATGCAGGATATATAGGATCCACATTTCTAAGAATTTTTAATTTCTTTATTGTTATGTTTTTTATTTAATCATCAGGGGGAAATTCATGATATGGGGTATGCTATAGGGTGGTTTTTGTAGTACAAAGCAAACACCTTGGTGCACAATTGAAAATGGTTGAATGAAGTCATGAGAAATTAGGGGATTACTACTTCAATGATTCCGCCTTTCATATTGAAAACACAGCAGGTTATACTAACAGGAATAGAATTATGCAAGGCCCTGGCACCAACACTTATTAGGCAAGCAAAGTGGGCAGCATCAAGTTAATAAGAAAAAACAAATATTTAGCTTTCTAAACGCAGGCATTTTGACACAACTGTGCAATTACAGAGTGCTAAGAGTGGACAGTCTCTTCCTTTCACTTTGAGACTTTACGGTAGTTCGTGGTCATAGCTCTTGGAAAATTTTCATTTTCTTCTTTCTGCTTTAATTTTTAAAGACAATTTTTTAAAGTTAGGGCCCCAAACAAAACATTTGAGGGAGATATTGGACTGGTGAAACATCTCCCTCTCATATATTTCGAAAATGAAAGTGTATGAAAGTCATCTAGAGACTGGATTTCATCTAGAGAGTCTTGTTTGGAAAGTATCTGATTCTTCATGTATCACCATCACATATTCATTCTACTGTGTCCACTAGATCAAGTCTAGTAGAATAAGCCTTTCACATAAATGAGCTTAACAAGCAAAACTGCAAGTATAAGAACAATTTATGTACTGAATTTGCACTTCACAAAGAAGTTGAGAATGAACATGTAAGCAGCAAAAATATTTGTTGATACTTAACACTTTCAGCAGGTTTTTGTTATTTTCTTGTGGTCAGTGATGTGACCCTGATCAAAGATGCAAATTGCTGAAAAAATATCCACACTTACTTTAAGATGTAGTACTTACATTAATATCATGATGGACAAGGGTTCATTTTCTGCATTCTCATATCATTCTGTAAAGTATGATGTCTCATAGTTGTTTAAAAAAGTGGCTGCTCTAAACTGAATGTGGTCATAAGTATAGGCATAGTGTAAAATGAGTTGACTCCATAAACAAAAAAAGAATTTCAAAACTTTTAAATACACCAGTTTTATATTATTATTATCAGGTGCTTCAAATGGAGAAAATCAGTTAATGCCAGTAATTGATGCTTCAATCCAGGTTACTAAATCAAAGCTTTGAAAATTTGAATGGCATATTCAGTTAAGTTATGGATTCAACATAAATATTAAATTTTATTTGCAGTAAGAATAAAAGTACAGATTTCCTAGGACTGTGGCTTCATAGCACAAACAATATTCTTGCTGACTTAAGAAAACATTGGAATAGAAATGCCCTTGAAATGGTGGTGGTGTACACATAACTCGTAATTTTGTCCATTAAAAATTGCATAGTCTACCAATCTAACTATGTAAGCCACTTATTAAATTGTAGAACTATTTTTATATATTCAAAACTATAGCAGGTAAATTACAAAATGTTTGTGATTAACTGCTATGAATTAAAAAAGAAACTCATGTCATTGCTGTAAAATCTTCTCTTTTCTACTTATCAATTGAATTTTGGAAGTGATTTTGCCTTGTAATTATTGAAAGTAATATTTTCAAAAAGAAAATTATTAAAATGTGTTACTACAAAATGTGAGAAAAGAGTTGAATACATTAATGAGAAATTAAGCAGTTTACAAGTCTAATTTTGAAATATTATTGTAACTTTGAATATCTCCTATTGTGGGAATAATCTTTTGATAGTTTTCCTTTTTGCATTGGTTAGGTCTATATTCCACACTGGGAAGGAAAGTAAGTTAATGGGACTCTAATTTTTAGCATCTGTATTTGGCTAAATGTTAACATTATAAATATATAAAACTTATTTTATAAATTTTGCTCCATACAAAGAATCATTAATGAAATATACTCAGAATGAAAGCAAAAAAAGGTGACCTTACATATTTGCACATTTTAATACAAAAAAATTTCCTTTTAATTTTATGGGCTCTGAGTTTATCAGACGCCTCAACTGCTGTTGTGAGATTGTGCTTAATTTAAAGTATTATGACATACAGAAGAAGAGTCAACTAAAGGCAATGACTTAAAACTTATTAACCATAAAATGCTACTTTGGAGAATATTATGTAGAACTTTATTAAAATATTAAAATATACCAGATTTGAAAAAATACAATTCCTGATAAATATCATTCAAGACATAGGCAAGGGCAAAGACTTCATGACTAAAACACCAAAAGCAATGGCAACAAAAGCCAAAACTGGCAAATAGGATCTAATTAAACTAAAGAACTTCTGCACAGCAAAAGAAACTATCATCAGAGTGAACAGGAAACCTACAGAATGGGAGAAAATTTTTGCAATCTATCCATCTGACAAAGG
>NW_012110363.1:2295095-2315365 GCF_000951045.1 Mandrillus leucophaeus | reverse complement strand
AAGACTTGGAACCAACCCAAATGCCCATCAATGATAGACTGGATAAAGAAAATGTGGCACATATACACCATGGAATACTATGGAACCATAAAAAAGGATGAGTTCATGCCCTTTGCAGGGACATGGATGAAGCTGGAAACCATCATTCTCAGTACACTAACACAGGCACAGAAAACCAAATACACATGTTCTCACTCATAAGTGGGAGTTGAACAATGAGAACACATGGACCTGGAGAGGGGAACATCACACACCAGGGCCTGTTTTGGGGTGGGAGGCTAGGGAAGGGATAGCATTAGGAGAAATACCTAATGTAGATGACAGGTTGATCTGTGCAGCAAACCACCATGTCACATGTATACCTATGTAACAAACCCGCACGTTCTGCACATGTACCCCAGAACTTAAAGTATTATAATAAAAATAATACAAACCTTGCTCAATTGTTATTTAACAGGAAAGACAAATAGGAATTTCTTAAGCCTATAGAGTCTCAAATGGTTGTTTACCATACAGGACTGTCTTGGAAAATAATGTTGGATGAAGTAGTCCAATAATAAAGATAAATCCAGAATTCTTCAAGACATATGGATATGCCAAATATACCAACGGTTTAGTTCCCAGCACCATTCTACACTAAAATCATCAAATGCAATGTTTTGTTTTGAATTAATCCTGGTTGAAACCAAGGTTTAAAAAGAAGTAAATATATACATCAAAAATATTTAATGATTATGAAAAAATGTTAACATTACAGTATTATTTTTATGTAAATCTGCCTATTTCTATATTTCTTATGGGCACACACCCAGGTTAACATTCACAAGTTTCTAGAGAGAAAATACCAGTCCTGACATTAAAATATACTAACAATATTAAGTTCTCTTTCCCCAAATACTTCAGTTTATTACTCCTGATGAGGAATGGGTCAATCGAAAAGGGTGTCAAGTCAGTTATTTTCATTGCTTAAATGTCAGTGCATTTTACTTCCTTTTATTAATTGAAGCCCCATTGGGCTGATTCACATTTATCCTGTGGTCAAGTATGACAATTTCTACATTCGTCCTAAAATACTTGTAAAAAAGCAAACTGGTCCACCAGGTGTTTATGGTCTATATTTTTCTTCCATGTGATTTGTTGAATTTGATCCTGTTTATGTTTGCTCCTTTCTCTAGCATGTATTCATGTAAATGCTAGATCCAAGCAACTAGAACTCCTGTGGCCCAGCTAACAGAAATACCAATGTCAAATAGCTAGCTAGAGATAGCCCAATTATTTGCCAAACACATTCAGCAACCATGAATATTGTGCAAGAGATTGACTGGCATGTTTGTCAAAATAAGGTTCTTAATAGAAATAAATTTTATCAAAAAGTGGTTCAAGTATAAAATTATATCGCAGAGTATTAAATATAAGGAATATTTCTGTATAATCCTGGTTTCTATACTACTTAATTATTCTAAGAATTATAGGTCAGTGATTATAATAAATAAATGTATTATATTCCTCTTCCAACATTGCTCACTAAATACATAAAGAATTTGAAGGTATTGTGGACAAATAAGTGAAGGAAGCAGAAGAGCCAAAATTGCAAAAGATAAATACTAGAAATCAGAAAAAGAATCATTTGTTCCATGATAAACATCAATTCCCCAAATAGCAAATGCTTCCCATGAAATATAGCAAATGGAAACTGAGTAATCTCATCCAACATTAAGGTGGTCTTACGACTTCATCAATAACAAAAGGTCTCAACTGCCTTCTTTTTTCTCCCCTGAAGTTTGTCCCCATATTAGTAACTTGAAATTCCCATCATTAATTTTTTTTTTTCTAGTGTGGCTATAGAGGGTATTTATCCAGAACTTTACTGTCTTATTGCCCACAAGACAGCATGTTTTTTTCTGTGTCAGTGCTGTAGGACTCTCGGTAGATCTGAGACAGTGACAGTTAAAGAAGCAAAAGGTTGTATGGAATAGGCTCTGAATGAAAGACCATCCTCAGCTTTTTTGGTTGGCCCGTGTCAGCTCTGTCAGTAGCTATCTTGTTAGCAAACCAACCCTGAACCAAAAAATGCATAATATTTAATTTAATTTTCTTTGAGGCTCTACATAGAAGTATTTCACAGAGTGAAATTAGACACTCCTTGGGCTATTTTAAAACATGACATAAATGGACTTATTATTAGACCCATCAGCCATTATTGTTACAGATAGCTATTACCTCAAAATAAACACATAAATAAAATTTGCATCTTCCACACTTCCATCTTTCTGCACATTTACATGCTTAAAATGGCAAACATGAATGTTTCCTCCAAAAGGAAATGCTCTTGTATATTCTTTCAGAGAAGCAGACACTGCTTTTCCCATTCCTAGTGTGAGTTGCTTTGAACATCATTTCCAATGAATGTGCCAATTTGGGAAATAGTGTGAGCCAAGGCTTTCTGATTTCAAAGCCATCTTGCATCACTGCAAATATTTCATTTCTGTTTTTTGCATGCAGGATCAAAATGATGAAAGCTGACTTGTTCTCTCATGATCTAGAGAAGACTTAGTTTTTGGTCAAGAATCACTGACAACTTTACCATGCGTTTTCTTTAATGTTGTGTTTTCACTCCCTCCCTCACTCATTCACTCATTCAACCCCTCACTCACTAACTTGGGGAGCTTGAATTTGCTATTTATCCTTCACTGTATTTACCTAGTTCTGCTCAGCTGGAGGCTTTGGAGATCAGAAGCTGTGGTATAAGGATTAGGGCACTGGCAAGAACTATTTTGGGCTGGAGTTCAGGGCAAGTCTCCAGTCTCAGCAAAAAGTTCAAACCAGAAAACCAAGGCAAAAGCACAGTCATAAGAATTAGGCAATTATTATGCAGAAATGAAGATACTTAAGAAAAAGCTGTAGCCCAAGTATATGGGAGACATAGATTTACACTAATTAAAACTTGTCCCCTGCTGTGTTCTGAGCCTAGTTATACCTGAGTGCATGAAATCATAGTGCTCATCGTGGCGTTTATTCAGTCCGGCGTGACTATTGGCCCTCATCGAAGCTCTGGGCATCCATAATTACCTAGTGTTTTTAACAATTTGAATATCAAGTATATAGTTCCCTTTACTAAAAAAAAAACCAGGAGTCATATTCCCTTAAACACGTGAAAGATCACTGAGGCTTCTTTAGGAATGCAACTCTAATTCAACCAGGAATAGATAAATATCTAAGTAATTTAGGCCACCCTTTTATCTCTTTGAAAAAAGAAGTATGTGATTATGGAGGAAATCCACTCCTCTGGCATGAATTCTGCCAATTAAGTGAAGCATCAGTTTTTATTTGTATTTTGCCCTTTTATATAGATTTTACAGTTTTTAAAATAAGGTAACATTGTTCCCTTACTAAATTCCTGTTCTCAACCCCTCCGCTCTTCCTTATACATTCTTCGTTAGGAAATTCAGAGACCACAGTTCTTTCCCACCAGGCAAACAATTGCTAAATTTCTCTAATCCTGACCTCTCTCCCAAGCTCCAATTATGTAGTGTTTCACCAGCCTCTGTGATCTCATACCTCAAGCTGCCTCACAAGAGCAGCTTATAATTAACTTATTTTTGACAAGCTTATTATGCAAACAAATGAGCACGTTTTTAATTTTTCATAATCATATGACTTTTTATTGCAATATTGAAATGGGTCTTCCTCTGAAAATTTATTCTTTCCTTGGTCGCCTGCATGAAATTACCGTATGGATAAACAAGGCAGACAATCACTTGTGCTGCTCTAAATTTCCACGTAAGTTTGAATATAGTTGTCTCTATCATGTTGATTGATTGGACTGGATTCTTTCTTTACATTATATTTATTACTTAACATAATAATTCAATTGCTTTGGCAACATATAAATAAGAGTCAAATATGCAAAACCAATAAATCAATCAATCAATTCACTGCCTGAACCTTTTATCCTATCCATTTACTTTTAAACCGGCAGTAAACTGGCAGTAGGGGAGATAAACAGCCTTTAAACAGCAAACTATAAAGGAAAGAAAAAAAGATTGCTACTCCTATTGCTCCTTAGAGTCTTTAGAATTGGAAGAGAGATGGTAGACACTTTAAAAATGATTACAGATATGGCCGGGCACAGTGGCTTAAGCGTGTAATCCTAGCATTTTCGGAGGCTGAGGCGGGCGCATCACCTGAGGTCGGGAGTTCGAGAGCAGCCTGACTAACATGGAGAAACCCCGTCTCTACTAAAAATACAAAATTAGCCGGGCATGGTGGCGCATGCCTGTAATCCCAGCTACTCGGGAGGCTGAGGCAGGAGAATTGCTTGAACCCAGGAGGAGGAGGTTGTGGTGAGCCAAGATTGTGCCATTGCACTCTAGTCTGAGCAAAAAGAGTGAAACTCTGTCTCAAAAAATAAATAAATAAATAAATAAAAATGATTACAGATACATATATATATATATTTTTTTCTCCCAGTGCATGAGACACTGGTGACTCTATCTCGGGATTTCTTACCCTTGACACTCTTGACATTTTAGTCTGAATAATTTCTTGCTGTGGTGAGCTGTGCATTGCAGGATGTTTAGCAACATCCTTGGTTGGCCCTATGCACCAGCTTTCAACAACAGTCCCAAATTGTGATGATTAAAAATGTCTCCAGATTTTGCCAAATATCCTCCAAGGGGCAAGTTGTTTCCAGTTGAAAAACTGCTCTATATGAATGCAGATGACAGGAAATACCATGATTTGAAGCCATTGCTTAGGCAAATGGTTTGCCACTTGACTGCACATTAGAATCACATGAAGTACTTTTAAAAACTCAGTACCTCAAGTGATTTCACTTCCATAGATTTTCATGACTACTCTGTGTTGGAGCCTGGAAGTAAGTATCAGGTATTTTACAGTGCTCTCTGAGTTTAACAGGTAGCCTCGGTTGAAAACCCTAGCTAGGAAAAGAAGTTACTACCCAGAACATGAGACCTCAGACTGATTAAGAGAATTATTTCTGTGTTCTGCAATCACAGGTATTTTGAAGCATTATATTCACAGCACATGTTTCACTTTCATGGATTTATGCATTGAGTTTCTTATGTCAAAACAAAATAAATCGCTGAAATCTGTACAAGTCTCCAAAACATCAGACTTTTAGTATATTCTGCATGGAAGAATGTCTCGAATTCAATTTAGTGATGCATTAAGTAGTAAGTAAAATTGTCTACGTGGAATAACACTTTCTTTTCTACATGTTCAGAGCCTGACTTCATCAGGTCTTAAGGCAGGTGTTAGGCCAACTCCCTAGTGCTTGTTTAAAGGGATGGTTGGGTAGAAGGACAACACATTTGAATATAATGAAATTGACAATTTATTTCTTGTCAAACTGCAGCTTGTTCTAAAAGAACCCAACTTCATTTACCTAACAGATACTGAAACCATTGGTTAAAAAGCTATAAAGAGAAATAAACACAAATCCCAAAGTCTAATTTATAACTGGATATTTTCAAAAGTAATAATCGAAAAGCAATGTGGTTTGCGAATTCAGTCAATTCACTTGTGGAATACATTTCTCCATTTTACTGGATCAAAATTTGACGCCTCCCTGCTTTTACTTCCAAATGCTCCTAAATTTTCGGACATACATGTACAGTATCAGTTGATACTTTTCTTCCTAATAGATTTTCAGCTTCTGCTCTAAATTTCTCCTGAAGTTTTGTTGTTCATATTGCTTTTTATCTGGACTGACAAACAAAATTTAGAAAAAAGCTCAAAGCCTCAAACTACTGTAAATTTAGAAAGAGAGATATCAAAATATAGGGACATTTAGGTGCAATTTCAATTTTCTGGAATAATTAATTATTATGATTATGATTGAAGATTTCCTTAACTACAATACATTTTAAATAAAATTATATTATTTTGTTTAATAAAAATAAGTGTATTAATAAAATTATTTTATTTTAATAAAAATAAATTACAAAAATTATTTAATAAAATACTAATAATTGTATTTTTATTACACTTAAATACACTTACTCTTATTTATCAATAAAATAAAATTGTATTATTTTATTAAATAAGTGTATTTAACAAAAATAATTGTATTAAATCAGGGCTATTTCATTTAAAAAGTGTATTTTACAGTGAAATATATACTTAAAAAACTTCTAGTATTATTTTTCTGTATGTAATCTTAAAATGAATGATGGGAGTGCCCAGCCCAGACTTAAAAACACCAATGTGTAGTGCTTCAGACAATTTTACTGGGATCATGCTTGAGCTACTGCCATAGAAGTGCTCAACTAATGGTGCTGAATTAAGTAATTGATTGAGAAGTACACACACATTCTTAGTATTTACATCGTTGCTAGTCCATGTGTGTATATGTTTAAGAGCCCATCAGATCTTTATCTTAAGGAAATATGATGATTAATTTCATTAGAATTACTCATGGAGAAATCATGTGTAAAGTCTTCATTTGTAAAAAAAAAAAAAATAGAGGCAACTTTGCTGACCACAAAATTTTGTATTCCTGAGATTAAAGAGGCAAATGAAAGAAAAGGAGTTTTAAATGAATAATAATAACTAAGGCCACTTAATCTCCACCATTTATATTAAAACAGATAATTTGTATTTATAAAAGATTCATATTTGGTTGATGGACATTAAATAAAAGGTTTTAAATATAAATCAAAGTATATTGATACCATAAAATTTTAAGCACTACATAAATGGAAATTTTGTCAGTTATTAGTGATAATAAAAAAATCTATAAAACTTTATTGATAATTCCTGCCCAGTTTGATCTCTCATTTTCTCAATTCCAGAAGTGTTGTTAACCTGTACTACATAACTTAAATCTTCACTATGATGGTCTTTAGGTAATACAGTGTAATGTCTGTGATTATTTTATAGTTTCAGCTTAAAACCCAGCAGGAGATGACTAGCCTGACCTTGTCACTTTCAGAAATCTGATATAATATGCAATTGTACAAAGCAAAAAGTAGCAATAAACCTTATTTCAAAATTCCACTAAGTAATAATGAATACAATTATTTTGAGTCATGTTTGCTACCTATATAATGTCATAAATGTTGTTAATATTTATTTTATAATGTAAATAGTTTCATTACAATAATTTTAATTAATTTTACACAGTTCATTAAGTAAATTTGATGATTAACAATACAGAACAATAATTATTTTTTAACATTTTGTTTTGTCACCTCCCATGTGTAGTAGAAACAAGCATTTCACACAAGGGAACCAAATATACCAGGAGCACAGTACTAGTTTAAGATGCTGGGTGGTGACTTCCCAAGCCAGAGAAGATACCAATATGTACAAGCTGATGAGGTAACAATAATCCAAGGGTCGTTTTTTGTTTTCCTTTGGAAGGTCTGGGACATCAAGGGGCACTCAAAAACTGTTCCTTTCCCAAAGTCTTTTTGCCTTTCTGCTAAGTGCCTTTGGCTCAGTCAGAAAATTTTCTTTCTACAATATCGAAAATCTGACTCATCAATATATTTTTGAGAATTTTAATTCTGGTGAATTGACTTTGGTCTTGGAGAACTACTCCTGTCCTTTTTTGCCTTAATTTTCCTAAGAAATAATGAACTGTGGCCCGTAGGAGTAATTCTTTCTGACACCACTGTAGACAATGCGACCATGCTTTCCTGAGAGACAAAGTTCTTCCTTGTGAATACATGTTCTACAAATGGAAATAAAAACAGAATCTCTGAATATCTTCCTAGACATGCATATATTCACTCATGCATTAACCAAGTGTTCATTCTAGTATAATGGTACCTAGATTTTCTAGGCTTTATATCAGTGACCGAAGCCATCATCCTTTCCTTCATGGAACTCACAGACCAAGTCCAAATTTGTAGCACCTCTACTCTGTGTTTCTAAGCCTCAAGTTTAGGATCACCAGTTAATGATAGTAGCTCAGATTTAACTTTCTGTGATTTCTTATGATATATTATTTACTTTTCTTATGAAAAAGTACATTTTTGTTTTATTTTATTTTAAAAAAGAATCTCACTCTGTTGCCCAGGCAGGAGCGCAGTGTTGTGACCATGGCTCACTGTAGCTTCTACCTCCAGGGCTCAACAGATCCTTCCATTTCAGTCTCTCAAGGATCTGGGACTATAGGCACAAGCGACCACACCTGGCTAATTTTGTATGTGTGGCTTTTGTAGAGATGGAGTTTCACCAAGTTGCTGAGGCTGGTCTTGAACTCCTGAGCGCAAGCAGTCTGCCTGCCTCGGCCTCCCAAAGTGCTAGGATTACAGATGTGAACCACCACACCTGGCCTTTTATATTTTTTTTTTAGCAAATCGGTTTGGGTAGTAGAATTTGCCACCTGTCTGCCGTCTGATGATTCTGCACATGCACAGATTAATTTATGGTTGATATCATTCTACATATCCAAAAGGTTTGTGGGTCAGTATATGTTTGGAAAGAATTAAAAAGCTATTTCAGGTTCTGTCATTACAATAACTCCTAAAAAATATCATTCTTTAAATTCATATCTTTAAAATTTTAGGTTATTTTAAAAATGGTAATAACAAATGAATATTCACTTGTTAAGTAAAGGTTTACACATTTAAAAGTCAAATTCAATAATTAGATAATCAAAAGGATGACCAAAATAAATATTAGTGATTAAATAGACCTACAGAAAAAAAAAAAAACTATGAAAGTTAGCTCACATATATTAGTTTACTTTTAGTTTCTGGCTCAATTGTACCACTTCCCTTCAGATTAAAATTAAATGAAAATGTCAAATATAAAGTTTTTAATAATAATTCAAATAGTTAAGTGTGTGAATATTTACTTTTTAAAAAATAAAGTAAAGCAGATAAAAGGATATCCTTTTAACACACACCATTCTCATTCACACACTGCTGTATTTTCAAGACAGATGGAAGGCCAGAGGAACTGTATACATAATGCTGGGTTCATCCATCTGAGTTCATTAAACAAATCGACTTCCTTCATATATGTTCTTGTGGAAATAGAATGGTGAAAACTACTGATGTGTCTTCCTATGTACTAATCTACCCTATAATAAAGCTATTTCAGAGAGAAATTGTAGGAGTTCCATAAGTCTCCTGGATTGCCTAAGTTATAATATAAATGAAAAATGTGGGGAAAATGTGCAAATACAAATGAATTGGCCAGGGTTCATAGAAGATTTCCATAACTTGATTCAGATCTGAAATAAAACGAACAATATTTTCTTCTGAAAGGTATATCGAAAATCTGCCTGAGATTTTAACATAAAATCATATCTAGGGCAAAGAAGCTGCCCAAGATATTGATATAAAGACTATATCTGGTACAGTGAATGGAAATTGAACAGCATCAGACCAAATTTGCTGTGATTATGCCTCTTCTGATTTGTACTTTGTATCCAAGAAAATGTTACTTTATCTTGTATAAGAGATATTTTGCACATTTGAGGGTAATGTGCACAAATGTTTCGCACATTTGAGGGTAGTGGGTGTGTGATAGTGTATGTGTGTAAGAGAGATACAGAAAGCGTAGAATGTAATTAGCTAAAACAAAGTACATTTCCAGTTTGCATGAGAATAAAATATTTGTGAAAGATTTTGATGAAATCAAACGTTGGATATAATGAGGAAAATTGTTTTTTAACTTTCTGGAATATAATATTTTTAGTGTATTCTAAAATGACAAGTTTTCCAGGAAATGCTAAGATGTGTAAATGTTAGGTGTTTTGTAAATGTTAGGTATTCATTTTCCAGGAAGTGCTGAGATTTGTAAATGTTAGGCATTCCAAAAATCTCATATTTAAAGAAAATAAAGTGCATTTTATATTATAGTATTTTTGATTAGCTTCAGCTATAAGAAACAGAAAATCTAAATGATAATAGCTTAAACAAGATAGAAATTTATTTCTCTTACATAAAAGAAATCTGTAGGTTTGCAATTCAGGACTGAAATTATTCTCAATGGTCTCTGGAAGCCAACGTCCTTTTGCTTGTTTATTTGCTTTGTTATTCTTCTTGCCTGCCATTTTTACACAGGGCTTCCACATCATGGTCCAATATAGTTTCATGAGCTCCAACCAATATGACTACATTCTAGCCAACATGAAGGAGGAAGGGGCAATGGAGAGTCTACTTTTAATTTTAAGGACACGCTGGAAGTCACATATACTAATTCAACTTATATCCCATAACTCAGGCCATTTCTATTTCAAGGTAACCTGAAAAATGTAAACTGACAACATTCCTCATCCTGGGAAGCCATGCTCCCAAGGAAATACCAGGGGGACTATTACATTCAAGGCAGAATGGATATTTGAACACAACCGATAGCTTTTGATACACAATCTATATTATACTTAAAATCACAAGATGAAAGTGTAGCCATTTCCTGACTCATAAATGAATTTAGGATTCTCTATTGTCATTCTAATTTGCATTGAAACAAATATTTTTATTTCTGTATGGGAAATCTAAATGCACATTTAAACAAAAATTCTTTTTTTTTTTTTTGAAATGGAGACTTATTCTGTCACCAGGCTGGAGTGCAGTGGCGCGATCTTGGCTCACTGCAACCTCCACCTCCCGGGTTCAAGCAATTCTCCTGCCTTAGCCTCCTGAATAGCTGGGACTATGGCATGTGCCACCATGCCCAGCTAATTTTTCTATTTTTAGTAGAGACAGGGTTTCACCACATTGGCCAGGCTGGTCTCGAAATCCTGACCTTGTGATACACCTGCCTCTGCCTCCCAAAGTGCTGGGATTACAGGCATGAGCCACCATGTGAAACTCAAAAATTCTTATATGTGTATCAAAAACAATAGAGCTCTAGAATTTTCTTTAAAAACTGTATTTGGAAGTTCAGCTTTACAAAAATTTTTCAAAGATAATACAAAAAGTTTTCATAAACCGTTCACCAAGCTTCCCCATCATTGCACCACCATGGCACATTTGTCACAGCTGAAAACTAACACTGATACATTAATAACCAACTGAATACTTTTTTTTTGGCTATGGTTAGATTTTTTGTTGCTATCATTTTCTCTTCCAGGTCTAACTCAGGATAACACATGACATTTAGTGTTACATCTTCTTAGTTTACTCTGGTCAGTGACAGTTTTTCAGACTTTCCTTGTTCTTCTTGACCTTGACAGTTTGAGGAGTACAATCAGGTATTTGGTGAAACAATATTCAATTTGAGTTTGGCTGGTGATTAGACTGGGCCATGTGTTTTGGGGAAGAGTACCGTAGAGGTGAAGTGACTGGCTTATCGTATCTTAATAAGTGCATGTCTTAAAATATTGAAGTAAGTAAAATGCAGCAGAAATAACAAATATGACCTCATTTAATATATTTGCTGTCTAGCTTAAAAAATATTATAAGAAGAATCTTATACAGCATAATCCAAAAGTCCATTTTAATTCTAGTATACAATCCTGATATTTACAAAGTACTATCTGATATAATTTTAAGAGATTTTTTTTACATAACAAAAAGGCCAAAAATTGAAGTATATGATGTTTAGAGTAATACAATATCAAAATGATTTAAATAACTCATTGTCATAAATAGCTTATATATTTCTCTTTTAATCTTTATTTTTGTTAATTTTCTAAGGAAACTTTTCAAAAATAAGGGCAAAGTAATTAGTCAAAGTGTGCTCAAATTATTATGTGTTTTATATTAAGATATTCAAATCATCTACAGTATCCTTCTTCTCCTAATCATTATTATCATTGTATAAGTTCAATTCTCCTAGTCTTATCTCCATAATGCAAGCATTTTTAGATGATAACTAGAGATTCAAGTAGACAGTGTTTTGTCCAATTGCTTTTTTCGGAAATGTACAAGTCAATGTAGTAATTACTCTTTATCATTGCTGAAAATCAATGAAGAATCAAGGTTTTTCTTGATCTCTGTAAATCAGATAATTTTGTGATGACACCTGGATATAAGGTGAAATGTCTTAAGTGCCCATCGTGCATAATGTATGCCCTTGGTTAAGGTTACTACACAAAAGTGAATCTTTCTATATTGTTTTAAGATAGTATAATTCATATTTGAGAAATAAAAAAACTGACAGCCTTAAAGGTTAAGTATAGTCATAACCATGCTTGTTGATCTGAAAAGGATTTTAACCACTAATCCTTAGTAAATAAAATATGAAATTACCTATGCAATGGAAAAAAAACACAGGATTTACAAAAATGTTGATATTTATATCAACATTTTATACCTGATTAAACTCCTCGACAGCCTGAAATATGACACATTTTCCTTTTCAGTTATTTTTAAACTTCCTTGAGAACTGAACTGTTCATGTATTTTCTATATTGATTATTTTTATCTCAAAATACCATTATATTATAAGAAAACGTGAGGTAAAGGATTACAGCCCTTTTGGTATCTCCAAAAACACAGTCTTGTAAAGTGACAGTCAATTACTACATTAATAGACTTCGTCCTTCTTTCGTGTTGGTCAACTAGTAAAGCATTTGGATATCCAACATCTCTTGACTTTATAGAACATACCCATAATATATAAATACAACTGTATAACATTCTTGGGAATTAAATATGCTTTTAAAAAAATCATGCGCCAGACGCAGTGGCTCACGCCTGTAATCCCAGCACTTTGATAGGCTGAAATGGGCATATCACAAGGTCAGGGGTTTGAGACCAGCCTGGCGAATATGGGGAAACCCCATCTCTGCTAAAAAAAAACAAACAAACAATTAGCCGGGTTGCCTGTAATCCCAGCTGCTACTTGGGAGGCTGAGGCAGGAGAATCGCTTGAACCCTGGAGGCGGAGGTTGTAGGGAGCCAAGATCGTGCCACTGCACTCCAGCCTGGGCAACAGAGCAAGACTCTGTCTCAAAAAAAAAAAAAAAAAAAAAAAAAAATGACGAATTATTTAAAAAAATAAAAATAGTCACATGACAAGTGAGGTCTTATCATTTGCAAACATCCACTTATTCCTCAGCCACTCCTTATAAAGCACTCCTTGACCTTGTTCTGTGTATGTGAACAAGTCTAATCCAGTTTTGTCATGTAAACATATAGTGCTGTACACTTTATGTAACTTCTAATTTTCTTCTTAACACATGTAAGGTGAAGAACATTCAACAGTATTTACAGTTAGACTTTAAAAGCAGAAGTGTACATATAGAGGCACAGTATATTCATTCCTTCTCAAGGGGGCAGAATACTATGGAGTTGCCAGGTTAGCAGTGAGTGGGCTGACAGCTGGTGTACCTCAGTTCTCCTTCACTTGACTTCTTATTGTCCAACAGTCTAGCAGAAAGAGAGGAAGGTTCAATGTGCAAGCATTTTCAAACCTCTGCCAGTAACACACTGTTTCTGTCCCATTGCTAAAAGCAAGTTACGTGGCCAGCCCAGATTCAAGAGATAAAGAGATAAATGTTATCTCTTGATGGGAGGAGGAGCAAAGTCACTTAACAAAAAGACCTTCATACAAGGATCAGAATAATTTGAGGTCATTTTTTGCAGTTCACCACATATCCCTACCTTTATCCCAGTAGGTCTTAAAGCAATCTATAATGCCAGTTTATCACATTAATGGGTGGGCTATAATCATCGAATTTGCCCCAAACTATCATTTAAGCTAGGTTCTGAATTAAATATGAGTTGTCCCTAGAAATGTTTCTGGATTCAGACTCATTGAGCAGTACGTTTCCCAACATGTAAAAGTTTAGCTCCTGGTTTTTGGGTTCCCAATTTAAATGTGTAAGTAGATAAAATACTAATTAGTAATCTGTTTCTGCCCTTATGTATCATAAAAAAGTGTAACATCATTTATTTATCACACTAATTCTAAGTTCTTGTTATCTGCCACTTCTTTCAAATGGCAGAAACATATTTTGAGGCTTAAACTTTGATCAAGACAAGAATCTTGCTTAGTACAACTAGACTAAAATATCCCACCCATATTTTCCAAAATTAGAAGGACTTCAGAGTTTCCGAAACTGTGGATGCCAAAGGCTAACCATGAGAACCACAGGAATTTTTGCAGTAATGACAGCATGTTTGATCCAGAGTTTCAGATTTAGTAGTACAAAATTTCATTTTGTAAGACGTTTTGAAAATGCACTTTTTCTTAGGAAAGCAAATATCAAATATATCTTTCTTCTAAATAAATCTATGATTCACAGACCATAATTATGTTTTTAAAAATGTGACTTCTAAAAAAAAATCTATACAACTTTCAAAAATAATAAGCCTTCTTTTCTTTTAGTCTTACTTTTAAAACTATATTAGGCTAGACTTTAGTCTCAAGAAAATGAGTCAACATGTTTAAATTAGAATAAAGTATTTTAGACAGTCTTTACATGCATGTGGTGTGATGGTAAAAATGCTGAAGTTCCTATATATTGCTTTATTTCACAAGTAGACTAGTAAAACTGATTATGGACAGGTCCAGCAAGGATCAAGCAGTATCAAAAATGAAGATAGATGACTAAGGAGATCCTGTGGTAAATTTAATCTCTTTTCTGCAAGTCTCTATTTGTCTGGAAACATATTTACTTGATACAAAAATAGATGCATAGGCCTCTGACAACCATATGACTTTAATGTAGACATAACTGCAAACAAGGATAATTTCACTCCTTCCTTTCCAATTTGGATGTTATTTCTTTCTTTCTCTAGTCTGCTTGTTCTTTTCAGGACTCCAAATTGTATGGTGAATAAAAGTGGTGAATGTGAGCATCCTTGTCTTGTTCCAGATATTAGAAGAAATGCTTTCAGGTTTTTGCCACTCAACATAGTGTTAGCTATAGGTTTGTCTTACATGAGTTTTATCACATTGAAGTATGCTCCTTCTATACTCAGTTAGTTGAAAGTTTTTATTATGAAGAGATGTTTCATGTTGTCAAATTCTTTTTCGTCGTTTATTGAAAGTAAATTATTATATGGTTTTGTCCTTCATTCTGTTGCTATGATGTACCACATTTATTGTTTTGCCTATGTTGAACCATCCTTAAATCCTTACTTGATTATGCTAAATTTTATTTTAATGTGATGTGGATGTTCAAGAGCATATGGTTTAATTTCCGTGTGTTTGTATGGTTTCTGAAATTCCTCTTGTTATTGATTCCCAGTTTTATTCCATTGTGGTAAAAAAAAATACTTGGTATTACTTCAATATTTATAAATTTTTGAAATTTGTTTAATGGCCCAACATATGGTCTATCCTTGAGTACGTTCCATGTGCTGGAAAGAAGAAATACTCTTTGGCCTTGAAAAAGAAGGAAATTATGCCATTTGTGACAACATGGATAAACCTGGAGTACACTATGCTAGCTGAAATAAGCCAGGCACAGAAAAATAGAAACTGCATAATCTCACTTATATGTGAAATATAAAAAAGTCATACTCATAGAAGGAGAAAGTAGAATAGTTGGGTATAATTATATTGACATTCCTAATTAATGTAATGAGAATATTTTCAGCTTTTTGTCCCAGTGATAGGATCTTTCAATTCTATTTTTAGATAACCTATATCTGCCATCATTATCAGTTTCAATGTTTCCTTTACCTTACTCCACATTGTAAACCATTCCATGACAGACAATCCACTTACATCAGAGAGCTCCTAAGAAAATAGAATTCTTGGTTCAAGCACACAAAGTCTCTATAAATATTTGTGGAGTAGATGAATTATTTCATTCACTAAAGTACAAATGCATAAACTGTTTCAATTCCAAGTACTTATGTAATATATCATTACGCTGTGCGGACATAGGAAATATATGTGTGTTCTGCCAAAATACCTATATAGTTGCCTGAGTTGCTGGGAATGTCCTAGTTTCTGCTGCAAGAGAACAGATCGACTATATATAACATGAAGAAATTACTTCTGGGATAATTAGAATGTCAAAGAGCCTCCATTACAGAAGAAAATCTCACTTTATGATTCATTCCTGCATTCTATTATCAAACATTCTTTGTAAAAGTCACAGCTTGGGTTTTTACTATCTAATATTTTAATGCTGTTATGTGTGGGTTATATATCTTTTTGTTGGGAAGGAAAGAAGATCCTCATCTATCTCAGCCTTCTAGCACATGTTCATTCTCTCCTGGAGGTTCGTGCATGGAAAATGCACATTGTAAATCCTCAGAGTTCAAAGCACTCAAAGAACAAAGGCAACAACTGAAAGCATGACCTGGCTGCCCTACTCATCCCTCCTACCCACTGTGTCTCCTTGCTTGCCCCACCCAAAGGAACAAACAGGAACTTAGTTTTTATTTTAAAAAATAATTGAGTTACTTTTAAATTTAACTGTAAAGCTGTGCCTCCTTGTTCTAATTTAATTCATTACTTCTTCATTCTAGTTATTCATATATCAAGCCGTAATCCACTAAAACCTTTTAAGCTACTAAATGCTTTAGGTTTAGTTTTCAGTGCATTTTCACATTTTATTCAGATTTGGAGAGAAAAACTTCATATTTGCTTCATAAATGGATAAGCCATTCCCCTTTTCTCACAAAATATTTCATTTAAACTCAAGTAGAAATTTTCAATGTCTGGAGAGATAAGCCAGACTGAGGGCTAGGTTTCTGTGTCGGCACTGTATCATATTGCCAAAGATTGATTTCAAAAGCTTTGCTCATTGTTTTCCTCCTCAAGAATGAACCAAAATGACCTGAACTTTCATTAGAAATTGGCATTTCTCCATAATAAATGAGGAAGTAGAGATGAAGCAAAGTATTATAAAGGAAAACTTAGGCAGGTGACCCACAGAAAGTGATAGTATAACAAATTTCAGTTGGCAAGCTCTTAAAGAAAACAGAGGTCTTTTCTGTTCATTTTCGAATATGCTAAAGTCGCTCCATATCCACAGGCTGCTCACAATACCATTTAAAGGCTGCTTCAAACAGTAATAGAATAGGCCTTGGGCCTTGGAAAAACATTCTGATGCAATGAACTAAAGGTAAAAAACAGATTCTGTAGGGCACTGCAGGATTAGTTCACATTTTTTAAGAACAGTGTTTTTTTAGAATCCTCTTTAGATGTCAGTTTTAAAATATATTCATTGTTTCTTAGACATAAAGTCTAAGAAAAGACTCTTTAAAACAGAGGCTCTTTAAAACATTAGAAAAAGAGGATGGGAATATATTTTAAAGTGATAGGTCAAATTTCTTTATAGACCTCATGTTTTTCAGAATTACCATGTTCTGGTGGATTAATTGATAACAAGTTTTGAAATTTAAAAATTATTAAGTAGGAAAATAAACACATATAGATGCATTTTTGGAGTTATTAGCAAAACTTGTTTTCTCTGAAAATAAATATATGGTCAGAGATGTTGAATTAATATTAAAGTCAATAACTGATGTCTTGCTATTTCTGAGAAATCACAAAGGGATGAGTTCCAGAAGAACATGGAAAGCCTTAGCCTTACAAAAATGAAGAGCTATGGAGAAAGAAAGGATAAATGCATGTATACATATACTAGGTTCAAAAGTATTGAGGAAAGTTTCTGTAGAGAGGTGTAAAGAGACCTAACTAGGGCAATGGGAGTGTGAGTGGACCTTGCTATTGAAAGCCGGTTGGACATTATGAAGTTATAATATCGCTAACAACAACAACAACAACAAGATGATAATTTGATTCCTCCAATATTTAATTTTTTTTCTAGGAAGTTCAGTGATAAGTTAGAGGAAACATGGATTTGAGAATTTCATCATGAGAGAAAGTTTTGTACAATGAGATCAAAGCTGATTTAAAAAGAAATGGCTGCAAAAGGAGGAGAGAAAAATAAAAAGCAGAAACATCACAGCCAAGAGGTCCCCAGGTGGTCAAATCTTAGACATTGCCTGGGTGACTGAGTGAGATACATGTGGTGACAGTATATTAACTTTGAGAAGAATATTTCAGAAGACTAACGGTTGTGGGTGGCAACAAGGTATATGGAAGACGTAGCTCAACTAGATTGAAGGTGAAGGTCACCAGAGAAAAGAACGTGAAGAAACAGGGAGCGACCTGGCTATAGGGTAGATTTACCAGGTGAAAGCTGAAGTTGCTACGGAGGATAATTTAATTGTTGGTAAGACCCAAAAACGTTCAGTGAAGTGGAAGAAGTAATGAGCAGAGCTCATAGAAATGACGAAGTGGAGACAGAGAGGTGATTGCTAATGCAGACGGCAGGAGATTAAAAAGCAAGCAAAATAAAATGTTTGAGGAATGAAAATGATCTCTTGTGTTTTTACATACCTCAAGATAAGATGCCTTCCTTAGGGTAACAACCCTGTTACATGCAGATAAATATGAGAATGACTCAGGATTAGAAAAATATTCCTAAAGGAAAAGCACTGTGGTGTGAACATAACAAAGACATATTAGGAGAAACTAACAAATTAATGAGAAAAGAATAAGATGTTTTGGCCGCGTGGATCACGAGGTCAGGAGATCGAGACTATCCTGGCTAACATGGTGAACTTTGGTTTATGACCTTCTTCACTTCCCTATGTCTGCTGACACCTACTGTCCTGGACTATTGTTGAGACATTCCTTTGTTCTAAAAGATAATATATACATTCGAATCATGAAATTCTAATGATCCTATATTCTAGCCACACTAAGAAGAATTTTAAGTTAACATTAAGGGAACAATGTTGAAAGTGATGACTCCTTTTATTACTGTTTAAGTAATGGAATCAGAATGATGCTGGTTGTAGAATGCTCAGCTTGTATTTGATAAAAACGGTCAGGAATATTTCATATTTTGGAAAGAAATGGGTAACATCTTCAATTTTTTTTTTTTTTTTCATTTACACTGCTGACCTCTCTGCTTCTTTGACTTGGGGTTGTGCCCGCTGAAATGTCAATGCTGAATAGACGATATACAATATGCTAAACTACAGTCTTTCAAAAAAAAAAAAAAAGATTAGTACAAGTATGATTAGAATGGAAACCACCCAATCTGACATGGAAATATCCTTCCCATTTGAAACCATATCATGCATTTTTGTTTTGAGATCATTTTTATTTCTGTTAAATCCATTCCTTGTGTTATCTTCACATTTGATCAAAATTAAACTTGAGCATGTTTGATCAAACATTGGGTATTTTTAAATTCTAGCACAGTTATTTTTGAGGAATAGATGATAGGAGTTGTGTCACATATGTTATTCTTTCCTAATGAATTCAGGTTAGAAATAGAAGCAAATACAGACAGGATGAGATACAGGAGAAACAAGTTTTTTTGGTAAATCATGTAAAGAAAAATCCAAATCCAAATACTAAATGAAACAAAATTATATTTATACAGCATTTTAGAAAATATTTGAGGAAAATTGTCACATTTACCCCATGGCAGAGTGAATCAGCACTTTGGTGTTTTAGCTAATGAAAACATTAGAATGTAGTGACATATATGTGGTGAAAAATTGATCTGTTTGCCTGTTTATATTAACCACTGCCTCATGGGAAATGATCAAATCAACTACTTTGGAAAACAAGTTTTCATCATTAGTATTTTCTTACTGTCAGTGACAATTGTTAGATTCCATTTTTGTTCTCCATAAAGTTCTTAGCTCTAACCTGTGTGTCTATATATAAGAAATACAAAATTACATGGATGCAAAGAGAACATTACCTTCAATAATCTTAAACCTTACATAACAAATACTTGACTTGCCTCATTATGTCAATATGTTGATGCCTATATAATTATTTCTATATTGCAAATAAAAATAAGAGAGACTAAATAATTAATTAATAAAAAAGCTTCACTTTGAATTTAAAGAAAAATAGAGGATCAGGCAAAACTTACTGTATAAACACCTGCTCCTTCCAGGATGTTGTACTCTTTTGCTATGTTAAGAAATAAATCAAGTATGCAACAGCTAAAATCTGAATTTCTTCTCTAGAATAAGAGAACATGCCTTTCAATAAAATAAAAATGTGGAATTGATGTATTTTGCTTCTTTTCCTTTATAGCTATATCATGTACATGAAGACAAGGAAAAAAATTAAAATGGAAAATGTTAACCTTTTAAATAAAATATTAGAGCTTATGATGGCCAATAAATCTGTTTTAAAATTTTGCTCAAGTATGTTAGCCATATACTTAGCCTTACAGTTTTAAAATCACTCTACTCTTGAATCTCATTTGAATTTTATTCTTTCTGTAATTAACAGTAATAAGTACCTAAGTATACATACAAAATTTTATTTTTAAAAAGTTTTTATGAAAAATAATATAATAATTCATTTAGAGTATATTGAGAAACAAAGCT
>NW_012110363.1:2285170-2294790 GCF_000951045.1 Mandrillus leucophaeus | reverse complement strand
TAATTATTGTCTCATAACAATATTAGCTTTGAATGCCATTAGGAATGCATGATAAACAATATTTATTTAGCAAGATCTATGCAAAATTGAGAAATCAAGTGCCCCGTAGCCCAAAGAAATCATCCCTCCATCCTCCTTTCCTTGAAATACGACTTATTCACCTTTATGTTTTCACATTCAATTATTTACAAACATTCTGACTCGTTTCGTGCAGTTTTCTCTCAATATTTTGTTCTTCAGCTTTCACTGAAGTTAAAACTGCTTTTACATCAGACACAAATGATTTAGGATCACCAAATTCAAGGACCTATTTTGTCTCTGAATATCCATCAATCTCTAGAGGCATTTGACACTGTTTAAACTGGGACTTAATCTATCACCTAAGACTCATTACTTGTATAAAAGCATTAAACAAGTTCCACCAGTTTTTTCTTTGCAACATTTTTCTCACATCTTTTTCAAAAACAATGGAAATATATTGGTCCTGAAACTCATCTGAATTATTGTAAATATCTCCTGGCTAATATTTCTGGTTTCCTTCATCTCCTTTCATTCTTTAAACAATTCATAAATATTATTAGCATACAATGACAAATATTTTCTCCAAAGTTTCTCAGGATGGGTTGAATTTTAGCTCATCAGTTCAATTCAACATTTTATTCAAAGAAAATACTTGATTAAAACTAACCAGTATCCTGCCCAATTTACTATTCATATAGATTAAATTTATATGTTAACATATTTAGATGCATGTATCCTAGACAGATAAGATTTTCCTCTTAACATAGCAAAGTGGCCTTTGGCAGCCAGGGTATTGGCTTCTGTTCTTAGGACTCATAGTTGTTTTAAGTCATATAAAGTGATGAAGCTTCTACATGTGTAAGGTGAAAAAAGACATGAAGTCCCAAAAGCAGAGGGTTCGTTTGTAGAAGAGAATAGTAGAGTAAAAATTTAATATTTTACCCTTTGTTGCTTTTCTAATTGCCGATTATTTGAAAATTAATGATGGTAACTCATGCAAATCATATGAATTACGCACAAAGAACAAGCTAGAAGAAAATGTACCAATATTTAGGAGTTAGAAAATAATTTTAATATTCCCTTTAATACTTTGTAGTATTTTAAATTTATTGCAATTACGGATACTTTTTTTTTATAGCTAAGAGTAAAATATGCACATTGATTAGATGTTTTTATAAGTGAGAAACCACATTTTATAAGCTATGGTTCCTCTCCCTGCAGCAGCTGAGCAATTGAACCAATTCAGCAACTGAAGTTACTTATTGCTTTACATATTTTAAACGGAATTTTTAAGAGTAGAATCTGATTTTGAGTATGAAACAATAGACTTAAACTACTTTAGTACTCATAGAAACCTTATAACTTATTATCAGGGAACCATTATAAACATATTATGGGAAAAGAGAAGTAGTTAACATATTTCAATATCAATGATTTATCCATCTTGTCCACATTTTATACATATAGATTTATTGGCTCAACTAAATTTTTTCCAAACATATGATTATGTTTAAGTAGATATTTTAAATTCGGTAAGAAGTAGATGGTCCTTTAGTAATGATAATTTTTTATCTTACTGTTAATCCAAGTTACCTTTTTTATTACATTTGCTTGATTTCATGTTACCATTGCAATATTAAAAATTCTAAATGCATCATTCTTACAATTTCAAAAATTATTTGAGCCTTGAAGAAAGGGGAAAAATCCTAAAACTCACCTCTTATTTGTATATAAAAATTGAACTTTGGCCAGGTGCAGTGGCTCACACCTATAATCCCAGCACTTTGGAAGGCTGAGGTGGGTGGATCACCTGAGGTCAGGAGTTCAAGACCAGCCTGGCCAACATGGTGAAGCCCCATCTCTACTAAAAATACAAAATATTGGCTGGGCGTGGTGGCGGAAGCCTGTAATCCCAGCTACTCGGGAGACTGAGGCAGGAGAATAGCTTGAACCCAGGAGGTGGAGGTTGCAGTGAGCCGAGATTGTGCCACTTCATTCCAGCCTGGGTGACAGAGCAAGACAATGTCTAAAAAAAAACCAAAAAACCAACAAACTGAATTTTAAAATTTTAAAATCTAAGTATTCTTTTGTCTTCCATAATTTTCAAGATTTAAAATATGTTAGGAATTTATGCCATAATTATTCAACTATTGAAGAATGAAATATTGAAAGTATCTAAACTCAACAGTCACTACATGATTTATTTTGCTTATTTTACTAAGTCCTTCTAGATTAGCTCTCTTTAAATATTTTTTCTTTTCAATGTCTGTCCATTCTCTTTTTCCCAGTTACATACATTTTTATTTCATTCAACTATCAGTTCTGTAAGTTATAATGGAAAAACATATATCATTGTAAAGAGTGGATCAAGCCATTTGTCTGATCATTTTATAATTTAATCCAATGGGTTCAAATTCCTCCACATACGTAGCTTTAAGTCCCATTTACCACACCATTTGAACGACTGATCACTTTCTTCATTTTGTTTTCTTTTCTGTCACTCATCTCAGAATGTTATGAACCTTTTCATATTAATAATTTGATAATATAGACTTCTCAGTTGTATCTATTATATAGTGATAAATTCTCAGTAAAATTATTTTTCTTCTGATTACTCTCTTACTCATTTTTACCCTATGAAAAATAACTCTCAGAATAGTGAAAGAACATCTCAACATTTCACTCAATGATTGTCTAATTTCATTCACTATGTATATAAGAACTAATTATAGGCTTCACTATTTGAATTTAATTCTACAACTTTCTATTCTTTTTGTAAAAATAACATTAAGACATTTTTGGGCAAGCCTGGTATATTATTTTACATATAGTTTGCATGCAGTGCATACACAAAAATCATAAAGAATAAAATTGTCTTCCCTATAATGACTGATTTCAATAATAACCAGAGGCAAGGTAGATATATGCTTTATGTCTCTTTATAGTTAATCTCTATGTGTAAAATACTGCCTAATAATTACATATTTGAACTTACCAAAACCCATAGAATTGTGTACTTTCAATGACTGACTTGTATAGTAGGAGAATTATACCTTTACAAAGCTATTCAGAAAATTACACCCTTTTAAAATTTCCAAGATTGTAGATTAGCGGCTTTTAGCATGATCCAGCTTGGAATTTCCAGATGGATTACTTGGAAATAGCCAGACAGTGTGTAAAAATCAACTCTGAGCTTTGATTCAAAAAGTAAAATGGAAATCCACTGTAATCATGAAGGATACTCCAGATCCCAAGGAGGAGAATGCTGGCAAACAGCTCCTATGACTGTCTGACAAAAGTCAGTGGAGCTCCAGTACCTGAGAGAGAGGCAGAGAACCTTTCCCTGTCACTCACTTTTCCACTGGGAATCTGAGCAAGTAGGCTGAGGGAGAGCATTTTGTTCCTCCCAAACCTTGGAGCTAACTTGGAGAGAGGCTTGGAGATGCTGCGAGGGAAAGACACCAGGAAAAGCTGGAGACATTTTCACAGGACCAGGACTGAGAATAGAATGTCATTTTTTAATCCAGATGAACACAAATGTGGACATTCTTTGGTGACCTGGCACAGGCATTTTAGTCTTGGGCCAGAAATCAGAGCACCTGCTCTGGAGCAGAGTAGCGATCTCCACAGGCAGAACTGTGGGAAGCACCTCAGCAGTAGGCACTGGAGTTGTGTTCTTCCCTGTCACAAGCCTGGGGCAGAAAGAGAGCGGCTACAGCTGCAGTTTTGTTCTGGGCAGCAAGACATGCAGCCCGGGTCATCTTGGCAACATAGAATTGGTCTGCATGTGCCTTGTGCCTTTGTCTGGGTCTCACAGCCTGCTCCCCTGAGATCATGCTGTAGCAAAACCCCCTCCACTCCACTCCCAGGCAGAAATCCAGACAATTGGAGCACCAGCTTGCCTGAATCAGCAGGCTGAGCCACTTCACCACCTCACCCTTCATGAACATAGATCATGGTGCAGCAAAGCCGTCTGCTCCATGCTCAGGAAGTTCTTCAGTCATTCAGAATACCAGGTCCCCTGGTTCAGTAGCCTGAACCAACCTACCCATCCTGTGCACAGATCTTAGTGCAGGGAGGCCCTCTCAGCTCCATGCCCAGGCAAATCTCCAGATATCTGGAGCACCCACTCTTTTCGATTAGGAATTTAGGCTGCTTTCCTTCCCCATGCAGATAACTTAGGGCTGAGGTGGTTTCCTCTCTCCACACCTAGACACACTTCTGGGTGCTTGGTGGCTGCCCACTGGATTCTCCCTCAGCACAAAGTCTAGTGCCTTTGTCTTCCACAGGGTGACATGGAAGCAGGCCTGTCTGCTCTGGCCTCACACATTATGGTCCTACATTTTCTAGTGTTGAACGGAGAGCTCAGACCACTATGCATTCCATGATTCAGCCCAGTGCCTGAGGCAACAAAGAGCTTCCACCAGTAAGCAAGAATAAAGTTTATACCCAGCTGCATTGGCCACAGCTGACTGTTACATATAGGTGCCCACAAATGGCTTGTAGGTCAAACTAAAACACCAAATATAAAACCTACCAAAAGAAATGTATAAGGCTATAGAAGCAAAGCCAAAAGACCCTACCCAGTATTCTCTATAGTTACACCACATAGTAAGGAGTAAGGGAAGATAAAGGAGAAAAAGGCCAATAATACTATGAGGGAGAAGAAAGAAAGAAAAACATCTTACCAACAAGAAAATAATTACAAAAATTAGAAGTGCCAATATCTCCAGATGAGAAGGAATCAGGAATCAGTGCAAAAATTCTGGCACAATGAAAAATAGGAATGTTACGACACCTTCACAGGATTGCACTAGTTCTCCAGCAATGATTTCTAACCAAAATGGAAACTCAGAAACGAGAGAGAAAGAATTCAAAGCATAGATTGGAAGGAAGCTCAATGAGTTCCAAAACAAGGTTTAAAATCAGCACAAAGAAACTTCAAAAACAATTCAGGAAAAGAAGGAAAAGATAAAACTCTTAAAAAGAAATCTGTAAGAGGTTCTGAAATTGGAAACCTCACATAAGAAATTTCAAAATACAACTGAAGGCTTTATCAAGAGACTGGAACAAACAGAAGAAAGAATTTCAGAGCCTGAAGACCAGTCTTTCAAACTAACCTAGTTAGACAAAAATTAACAAATAAGAATTTTTTTAAATGAATAAAATCTTTGAGAACCATGGGATTATGTGAAGCAACCAAATCTATGACTTATTGGCATTCCTGAGGAAAGAAAAAAAAAGGAAAAGCAGACAACCTGGAAATTCCATTTGAGGGAATAATTCAAGAAATTTTCTCTAATCTTGCTAGAGAGGCAGACATCAAGATACAGGAAATCCAGAGAGCACTTGCAAGATGCTACACAAAACAAATACTATCAAGGTATATAGTCATCAGACTGTCCAAAGTCAGTGTTAAAGAAAACACCTTAAAGGCAGCTAGATAAAAATGTCAGATCACACACATAGGGAACCCCATCAGGCTAACAGTGGATTTCTCAGCAGAAACTTTGTAAGCCAGGAGTGATTGTTGGAATATTTTCAGCATTATTCCAGAAAAGAAATTTCAACCAAGAAATTAATATCCCAACAAACTAAATTTCATAAAGCAGAGAAGAAATAGTTTCCAGACAAGCAAGCACAAAGAGAATTCATTATCACTAGACTAGGCTTACAAGAGGTACTTAATGGAGAACTAAATGTGGAAACTAAAGAATGATACCTGCTTCCAAAAAAACACACTTAAGTACATAGCCCACAGACCCTGTAAAGTAACTACACAATAGAAACTACAAAGCAACCAGCTAACAACATCATGATAGGATCAAAATCTCACATATCAATATTAACCTGGAATGTAAATGGTCTAAATTCCCCCACTTTAGGGACACAGAATGGCAAATTGTATTTTAAAAAAAGAGACCTATCCACCTGCTGTCTTCAGGAGACTCATCTCACATGTAACAACACCAACAAGCACAAAGTAAGAGTTGGAGAGAGAGTTATCATGCAAACAGAAAACAAAAAACAGCAAGGATCACGATTCTTATAACCGATAAAATAGACTTTAAACTGACAATAATGAAAAAGGACAAAGAAAGGGATTACATAATGATAAAGCATTCAATTCAACAAGAAGCCTTAACTATCCTATATACATATACACATACCCAACATTGGAACATGCATATTCATAAAATAAGTATTGCTAGACCTATGAAAAAGCTTAGACAGCCATGCAATAACAGTAAGAGGCTTCAACACCTCACTGTTAGCATTAGACAGATCATTAAGGTAGAAAACTAACAGAGAAATTCTGGATTTAAACTTGATGCTTGACCAATTGTACCTAATAGACATCTACAAAATACTCTATCAACCACACATATACATTTCTCTCATTTGCACACAGAACATACTCCAAAATTGATCACATGCTTGGCCATATAGTAAGTCTCCAGCAAGCCTCAGACCAGATGACTTCACTGCTCAATTCTACCAGAAGTATATAGAAGAAATTGTACCAATTCTGCTGAAACTCCTCCAAAAAATGGAGGAAAAGGAACTCTTCTATAACTCATTCTACAAAACCAGCATCACCCTGATCCCAAAACCTGACAAAAATACAATTAACAAAAAAAATTACAGGACAATATCCCTGATGAACATAGATAGAAAAATCTTCAACAAAATGCTAACAAACCAAATCCAACAATACATCAAAACGTTAATTCATCATGATCAGGTAGGTTTCATTCCTGGGATGCAAAGTTGATTCAACATAAGCAGAACAATAAAAGTGATTTACCACATAAAAGGAATTAAAAACCAAAACCATATGATTGTCTCAATAGACAGAGAAAAGTTTTCAGTAAAATTCAACTTCCCTTCATGATAAAAAAAAAAAAAAACCTTCAAGAAACTAAGCATCAATGAAACTTACCTCAAAATATTAAGTCTATGACAAATCCACAACTAACCTTATACTAAATGGGCAAAAAACTGGAAGTATTCTCCTTGAGAACTGGAACAAGACGAGGATACGCACTCTCACCACTTCTACTCAACATAGTACTAGAAGTGCTCGTCAGAGCAATCAGGCAAGAGAAATAAATAAAAGGCACTAATGATTCCACCAAAAGCCTCGTGGAACTGATAAACGACTTCAGTAAAGTTTCAGAATACAAAATCAGTTTACAGAAATCAGTAGCATTTCTATACACCAATAACATTCAACCTGAGAGCCAAATCAAGATTGTGTTTTCCTTTTCTTTGTTATAATGGCAATAGTGCCCAAAGCAATCTACAGATTCAATGCTATTCCTAACAAACTGCCAAGGGCATTTTTCACAGAACTAGAGAAAACTATTCTAAAATGTATATGAAACCAGAAAAGATTCTGAATAGCCTAAACAATTCTAAGCAAAAGAACAAAGCCAAAGGCATCACATTACCTGACTTCAAACTATACAGTAAGTCTACAGTGACCAAAACAGCATGGTACTGTGGAAAAATAGACATACAAACCAACAGAACAGAGAACACAGGAATAAAGCTGCACAGCTACAACCATCTGATTTCCAACAAAGTTGACAAGAACAAGCAATAGAGTAAGCACTCCCTATTAAAAATGTAAGACCTCAGAAATACAATAATCCTAGAATAAAAGCCTGGAAACACCATTCTGGACATTGGCCTTGAGAAAGAATTTATGACTAAGTCTTCAAAAGCAATTGCGACAAAAATTGACAAGTGAGACCTAATTAAGCTAAAGAGTTCCTGCACAGCAAAAGAAACTACCAAAAGAGAAATCAGACAGCCTACAAGAACAGGAGAAAATATTTGCAAAACTATACATTCAACAAAGGTCTAATGTCCAGAATCTGTAAGAAATTTAAATCAACAAGAAAGAAAAACAACTCCATTAAAAATGGGCAAAAGCCATGTACAGACACTTCTTAAAAGAAGACAAACAAGTGGCGAAAAACATATAAAAACATAGTCTACATCACTAATCATCAGAGAAATGCAAATTAAAACCTCAATGAGATTTCATCTCACACCAATCAGAATGGCTCTTATTAAAAAAATAAAAAAATAAAAACAACAGCAGATGCTGGCAAAGCTACAGAGAAAGGGAACACTTATAGACTGTTGTCGAGAATGTATATTAGCTCAACTTCTGTGGAAAGTAATTTGGAGGTTTCTCAAAGCACTTAAAACAGAGCTATCATTTGACCTAGCAGTCCCATTGCTGGGTATATATGCAAAAGAAAATAAGTAATTCTTCTAAAAAGACACGTGCACTCGCATGGTCATTGAAGCATTATTCACAATAGCAAAGACATGGAATCAACCTAGGTGCGCATCAGTGGTGGACTGGATAAAGAAAATGTGGTACACATACACCATGAAATACTACCCAGTCATAAAAAGAATAAATCTTGTCCTTTGCCACAACATGAATGCAGCTGGAGTGAAATAACGTAGAAACAGAAAACCAAATACCGCATTCTGTCACTTACAACTGAGAGCTAATGATCAAGTTCTCACGGACATAAAGACGGCAACAGTGAAAACTGGGGGTTACTAGAGATGAGAGAGCGGAAGTGGGACAAGGGTTGAAAAAGTAACTATTGGCTACTATGCTCAGTACCTGGGATATGGGATTACCAGCATCATACAATATACCAAGGTATCAAACCTGCACATGTATCCCCTGAGTCTAAAATAAAAGTTGAAAAAAGTAATAATAAATAAAACTATAAAACATTGTTGAGAGGAATGAAACGTTATATAAATAAATGTAGGAATATATACCATAAACATATTATACCTAGCAGAAATGGCACAGACATGACCAAAGCCTAAAACTAGACAGTAGCAGCCCTGGATGCTTTCTGGACTTTCTTTACAATACTAGCAGCTGAAGGGATTTTCCACCAGGGTGAAGCTGATGTCATGTGTGATAGAGTTCTAACGATAAGTTATTAATAAACTATACTCTGATGATGGCATAGACCAATTATTTTTACATTTGACACTGTATTATTTACAATTTCTTAGGAAAAGATACCAAAGGATAAAACACACATGAATGTATATGTGCACACACACAAACATTTACGTGTTTACATATCTAGGATGAAAGTTTTCCCTTTTTATGGAGGTCTTATGGAGCTCCCATAAATCAGATATTCAAGTAGAAAACTGTTTTATTCCTGGTCATTTTGATATTCTCTATTATACTGGTGGATTCTCAATGAAAGTTACAGTTCTCCAAGAAACCATTTTCATGCTCAGATGATTTGGCCCTGGAGATAGAGCTTTGTTAATTCTCTTTATGACATATATATGACTAAGAGTTTGAAATAATTTTAATGAAGAATTCCATCTGGTACATAAGTTAATTTTCAATACCAGGAACTTATGATTGATCATTACATATTATTAGAGCTAATGTTTATTGGTGTTCCTACCATGCACCAGGTACACAAGGTTGTCAAATCACATTCTCCTCACAGGGTAGGTGCTATTATTTTTGTTTTACTTTTGACACAACTGAGATTAGAAGAAGATGAATAACCTACCCAAGGCTA
>NW_012110363.1:2272913-2284285 GCF_000951045.1 Mandrillus leucophaeus | reverse complement strand
GAGGCATTATGGTTATAATTATCTAATTACTTCCTAATTATTTTTTATTCTCTAGAAATTAAGTTTACACAAAATAAGTTTTCATCCTACTATGAAGTTATTTTTAACATTCATTCTAAATAAAATCATGTCCAGAGATGGGGGAAATGGAAATCTTTAAAAACTCACCAGATTAACTGGCAATGTTGCCAGCTTAGAGATGATTTATAAATTACTTCTATCTAAAAAATAATGGGCTAACTAATTCAGGTAAAAAATATTCTGTAAAATTCATTAACTTGAAGTCCTTTGACAAGTCACTTGCCTCTCTAGGGCTCTGATTTTTATAATTTTAAAAGGTATCAGACTACATCATCTAAAATAGTAATTTCCGTGTGGGCGTGTGTGTGTGTGAGAGAGAGTCAGTGGTGGCAGAGAGGCTGTGAAATGTGTTACTGCTGGCTCGTCTACTATCAGAGTCTCCTGGTTAGCTTTTTTCATACCACAATCATGCTTTTTGCTTGTCAGAGATTCTAACACAGCCTCCCAGATGCACACCTTCTCAGTAAGAGGAGCACTTGTCATCTCTCAGGTTCTCATGGATGATGAGTGTGTGTTTTATCACTTAGACGTGTATGGTTGAGAAAAATATTAAAAACTGCCAATATATCTGCACAAAAGTACAACTTCCTTGCAATAGTTCACTCCAGGAGGCCCTAAATAAACATTTACCTGAAACATCTGTAGATAACTTAAGAAACCCTTATGAGGATATAAGAAATTACTCACTCACATGGTGGAATAATTGATGTGAAGTCATGGAAAGTCGTAAAACCACAAGTTTTTTTGTGTGTAGGGACATCTGAAATTAAGCCTAGATCTTTCGTGCCCAGTTATTTTGTTTCAGGCAGATGCCTAATTTCCCAAAGACTGATTTGAAAAGCATTTACCAGGATGTAACAAATGTGCTGGTAGTAAAATTGTTTTACTTTATGCTTTTGATATAATTTTATTATGCTAAAGATATTTCATGAATTAGTAATATTAGCAACAAATTACCAGGTTTTAAAACAAAATATCCAGTGCTATAATGATGTAACATGATAAAATTAACATTAAGAATGGTAAGGAAGTGACATCTCTACCAACATGTAGGCAGAACAACTGTCAAAGACAGTTTCCTTACCTTCTTTCCTAAGGGAAAACATTTTTTTTTTTTCTTTGAGATGGAGTTTCTCTCTTGTTGCCTGGGATTGAGTGCAATGGCCTGATCTCAGCTCACCACAACCTCCACCTCCTGGGTTCAAGCAATTCTCCTGCCTCAGCCTCCTGAGTAACTGGGATTACAGGTACCTGCCACCACTCCCAGGTAATTGCTTAATTAATGATTAGTCTCAGAGGAAGGCATTTGAAGATGTAGAAGTTTAATAAAGCAAGGCACAGGGAGACAGTGGCATTTCTAATTAGGAAGGCAAATTCATTCAAGAGAACTCACAAAGAAAATAAAGTATATTCAACTAAGGGCAAATAATATTGCAATGAGAGGCTACCTCTACATCTTTGTCAAACATTCCAAATCAGGCCTAGAAGAAGCAGCATTCAGCACAACTGTAGGTCTTTGTTTTACTTAACTCTGTTACTCCCCTACATTTTTATCATACGTGACCCTAAGAAAGAAAGAATACCTAAAGGAAAGATATCATCTGTTATCAATACACAACTGTGATATAAGTGAAAAAACATACTTTCTAGATTACATTTCTAAATCTTTCCAATTGCAATTTGATCTCAAGTTTGTTCTTTTTCTCAAGGAATTTTGTAGGATGAGACTCCTACTGTTCAGACACCAGTCTCCTGTGTGACGATGGAGAACTACACAGATTCATTTTATAGAAATAGGTATGGCTTGAATTTTTTTTATTACATTACTTCTTGGATGAAAAGATTCAGTAAAATACAGTATGTGAAGAATAAATATTGCAAATTCTAAATGCATTTTTAAAAAAATATAACTGAATCTCTTAAAATTGAAATACAATACCTAAAATTTAGAAACTTGTTGGGTTAATTTAATTTCTTTTCATAGACCATACAATCTATTTGACTTCACTAAAAATTATAAGTTAATTATAGATTTTTTAAAATATGGATATATTAAAGACAACAGAACAGGTTCTCAAATTAACTTTCCTTTACAATTACCTGCTTCTTGAGATTACATAAAATTACTACTCCTTAAAAAAAATCGTCTTTTTAATTAATTTATTAAGGACAGCCACAGTAGATAGACTTAATATAATTAATTGACATGCATATGGAGTAATTTTGTATACATGAATTCCATCTATGTATTCAATACAATTTTCATTATTATTTTTAAAATAAAAAACATTCATGTAACAATTACTTTATGCCAGTAACTACTCTAAAAGATTTTGGTATGTATTATTAGGTTGGTGCCAAAGTAATTGCGGTTTTTGCTATACTTTTAACTCACAATTATCTTTTTTTACCGATAGGATAACAGAGGTAGGGAAAGGTCTACTAACTTGCCATTAAGTACTAGACCTGAATTCAAAACAGACTGTTACTACAATATATCTGTTCTTAACCTCCGTTCTATACTTCCTAAGAATTTTTCCTTGTGGTAACGGTAATTCAAGTGGGATTATATTAATGAGAAATGATTTCCTAAATATTGTTTACTTGCTATTTTATGAAAACATTATATATGCTTAGGTGGATTCAGATATTTATAGTTTTTCTGTCATGGGTAGTCCCTCATTCAAAACAATTCTCAATTACTTCCCTAAAATATCTACTGAATGGTTAAATGAATACATGGAAAAATTAAATATTAAGAAGTTATCAAAACAAACACATGTTTGATATAAAAAAGAACTGGTGTAATTTTACTTTTCGAATTGTAGCATGAGGAGTTCTGTGGCCCAGTGCCCCCAAGAAACAGCCACAACTTGAGAAAGTACTTGAGAAAGTATAACACATGAAATTTATATTTTAAAAAGTCACCAATTTAAGTTTCTGGAAATTTTCCTAAGGGCATGCAACAAATGAAGAAACATTTATTTAAGAAAATCAACTAAATTTTGGTAATGTCAGAGGTGTTCAAACCAGAGCTACTCCATCTTGAATAGGGGCTGGGTAAAATGAGACAGACAGTTACTGGGCTCCATTTCCAGGAGGTTAGGGATTCTTAGTTACAGAATGAGATAGGAGGTTGGCAAGACTTGTATTACAAGATACAGGTAGGTCATAAACACCCTGTTGATAAAACAGGATGTGATAAAGAAGCTGGTCAAAACCTATCAAAACCAAGATGGAGATGACAGTGACCTCTGGAAGTCCTCACTACTCATTATACATGAATTATAATGCATTAATATGCTAAAAGACACTCCCACCAATGCCGTGACAGTTTACAAATACCATGACAGTGTCCAGAAGTTACCCTATATAGTCTAAACAGGGGAGGACCCTCAGTTCTGGAATTTCCTGCCTCTTTCCCAGAAAATTCACGAAAAATCCAGCCTTTGTGTAGCATATAGTCAAAAAATAACTATAACCTATGGAGTAGCCATTCTTTAATTTCTTTACTTCTTTAATAAACTTGCTTTCACTTTATGAACTTGTCCAAAATTCTTTCTTGCTCAAGATCCAAGAACCCTCTCTTGGAGTCTGGATTGGGATCCCTACTGGTAACAGTAAGAATATCCAGTGACACTTGAGCCACAACCTCCTCCTTCTACCTTACACACACACATATCTTAAACTAATGGAAGTTCCACTTGGAGTGCATGTGGCCAAGGAAATCGGCTCCCTCTTCTCCCAGCTCCCTGTCGATGGCTAATATTTCTCTGGGAGGGGCACTGAGCCAGCATTTCTCATTTCTCACTCCCTCTAGCTAGTTGTTACAGACACCAAATTCTAGGTGAGTGAAGCCAAGATAGCAAGGACTTCTTTTTTCCACCCAGTCTTGACTCATGAATCAGAATATTATTTAATAATATAAATGTGGCAGGCCAATATCATAGGGGTCCTCATTACCTTTGCACACCTCACTGATAGGGTGGAGGTTCCATACGGTGAAAGACAATTTTACAGGACCAGAGGTTACTGTCCGAAGCCTGCATCTCGCTCATAGAATAGGGATGCTACTCAAGAGTAGTGAGTCACTATTCTTGCCCCCAGTTCACTAGCAGTGGCTTAGAGATTTGACCTACGGGAATAGAGAGACCACAAGAACAGTGGACTTCAAAGCTTTCTCAAAATACTAAGTTCAGTTGAAACAGATTGCAGGGAAGTTCAGGCTTAAGGGAACTCCCAAAAATAATGGATATTTTTGTGGTAAGTTATTAAGAAGAGGCCAGTAGCTATATAGGAATAACAGCTAAACTGTAGATCACCCAGTTTTTCAGGGTGAATACCTAAGAATGGCTCTCTTCTATTAGAACAAACCTCAAAGAGGGAACTGAAAAACTACTGCAAAGGACTTAAATTTAATTGGATCAGGCTCTGGAACAATTTATGCCCCAGGACATTTTCAAAAACAATCGGACAATCAGCCACCAATCAGTGGAACTCAACAGCTAGGTGTGAAATTCACAGACAGAGAGAGCATAGCAGAAAGATTAGGGAAAAGAAACATAAAAACAGACCTACTAATGCTAAAATCAATGACATTCCAGGCTAATTCTGCTTATGACCAGAGTTGAGTCCCCTAGGAGCAACAACAGAGGCTTCACACTGCAGAGGAAAGTAACTTAAAAATTTGCTAGCCAAGTCACTAAGCAAATAAATAATAAAACAAGTCTTGGGAGTGGGAGAGAGAATTAGTCAACAAAATTGTACCAATATGTTTTAAAAATACCCACTTCTTAAGGAAAAGAAGCCATAAGACATGGAAAGAAACAGAAAGAAACACATCTTGTATATGTGACCCATATTTAAGAAAAAGAGAAAAGACAAGAGATACTGTCTGCAAGAGGGCCCAAGTATCAAACTTAGTAGGCAAAGACTTCAAAACTGCCATTATAAATCTATTTTCAGAGCTCTAGAGAACCCTATTTTGAAAAAAGTTTTGTTGCCATTTTTTCTTGAATTAGGAAATTTTAGTTAAGTTGTTAAAAATTATGAAAAAGAACAAAATATTAATTTTGGAATTAAACAGTGTAATAATGAAAATTTAAAATTCGCTGGAGAAACTCAATAGTATATTTCAACTTCAGAGGAAAGAAAATCAGCCAATGTGAAGGTATATTGACAGAGTTTACGCAATCTGAAGAACAAAGAGAAAAAAATAATGCTGAAAAATGAGCAGAGCCTCAGAGTAATGTGGGAAGCAACTAAGTGCACCAACATACACAGAATGAAATTAATAGAAGAAAGGAGAGGGAAAGGAAGTTGAAAATAGAATATGTATGGTATCTAATGTAGGATCATGTGTGTTTTATTGCCATGAGTCTCTCATCATTTTAAATCTAATACCTTTCCATAAACCTTCTTTGTCTCTTACTAGATGGGCATTTTTTTAAGAATACAGCCCTCTTCATTTTGTAAGTAGGATGTGCCTCATTGCATTTGTGTGATGTTGTCCCACAGTAAGATTCAATGTATGCATTCCCTGTTAGAATAGTACATACGGAATGTCCCTGTCAGAACATCACAGTGGCACACAGTGTCTACCTGAGTCTCACTGGTAATGTTTGTCTTGATCACCAAGTCTAGGGATTATCCAATTTCCCCATCTTAAAGTTGTATTTTTCTCATGCAAAAATTCAGCAGTCTGTGAAAGGACAATTTAAGATGATACAAACATCCTAATCTTCATTGAAACTACTTCTAGGTTTAGCGTTAATTAAATATTCTCACCTAAGCCAATCTTTGCTATAATGAAGCATAGTTTTATTTTCTATTTTAAATGATTTAATTGCATTTTCAAAAATGAAAGTCAGTTAAATTTAAATGATCTTAATTTAAATTTTAATATTATACCTTGTACTTGGAACTTGTATTTTTCCACTTAGTTTTGATAGGTAATATTTAACATTTTAGAATAAAAATAACCTGTTGAAAAGAAATGAGAGTAACTACATTTTTGTTTATAAATTTTGTATAATTCACATCTTTAATTATGCCTTCATTATATTTTGTTGCTGAATACCCAGATCAATTCTAATAAAACACAGATTATGTAATAATCTTGACTAATATCAATAATTTTGTATGCAGGTGGGAAATAAAAATAGTGTGAAATAAACATACAATTTGTGAATATTGTTATTTTATTTCTAATCATACCGTTGTTGGCTTATCAATAGTATACACAGCTATGTACACTAATACTTCACTGCAGTCTTCTTTTTTAAAAAATAATCTGAATGTATATTCTTTTTAAAAATTGTTAGATTCATGGGTTATATATGCGTGTTTGTTACATGGGTATATTACATGACGCTGAAGTTTGAGCTTCTAATGATCCCATCACTCAAGTAGTGAACATAATATGCAATAGCTAGTTGTTCACCCCTTGCCTCCCTCCCTCTCAAGTCTTTAATAAACCTTAGTTCACACTTTTGGGTATTTTTTAATGAAGGTATATTTGTCAAAGTATGAGTATAAAATATATTTTATTTAGCAGATAATGGCATTTACTTATAATATTTAAATACTTAGACATGTCATATGTGGGCTTTCATACTCACATTTATTTTGGGCCCTGCAAAATTTAGAGGTAGACCTGGTGGTGAGGCTGCCATCTCTCCAGAAAAACCCAGGTTGAGAGATAACCAGAATATTCTGGGTAGTGCAGATCACATTCACTGGGATTTTATTCAAAGCAAGAGAGAGGGGTTTTTTTCCTAAAGTAAATTATTTAAGTTACCACTCATTCAAAGTTAATATGTAGAGAGAAGATGTTAAGAATTATAAGATATAAAGAAAAGATATAAAAATCAGAGCAGATCAGCACAATCATTTGCTAGAATCAAACATCTCCATCTTTGTGTTCAGTGCATTTCATAAGAACTAACAGGCAAATTACTTCTCAGCACAAATGGATAAATATTTCTTTTTTTTTTTTTTTTTTGGATGGAGTTTCCCTCTTTTTTCCCAGGCTGGAGTGCAGTGGCCGGATCTCAGCTCACTGCAAGCTCCGCCTCCCGGGTTTACGCCATTCTCCTGCCTCAGCCTCCCGAGTAGCTGGGACTACAGGCGCCCGCCACCTCGCCCGGCTAGTTTTTGTATTTTTTAGTAGAGGCGGGGTTTCACCGTGTTAGCCAGGATGGTCTCGATCTCCTGACCTCGTGATCCGCCCATCTCGGCCTCCCAAAGTGCTGGGATTACAGGTTTGAGCCACTGCGCCCGGCCATGGATAAATATTTCTCAGTTAATTATTAGTGCTTACATGTTGTCATTCATTTTAGCCCTGAAGTTTTGAGAATGCTAAAATATAACTTTCTGAATAGCCCAGCACTTTTCCATTTTAAGAATCAAAAGCAAGAGTATAGTAAACATTTCTGCATAACAGAAGTCATCAAAGCATGTTAACTGTGTGTTATACTGTCTGTAAAACTCAAAAGTCCTGCAAAATACATGCCTTTTAAATATGTTTCACCTCCCTGGCAATCCGGAGAGGACACCTAGAGAATTCTTGTGCCCAGGTACACATAGGAGGCCAGAGATGTGGCTCTTTAATCACTTTGCAGTGAGCTTTCCTCCTGTTCTTCCTTGATAACAATAATCATAGCCAAAATCTTTTACTTGGAGTTTCCTCAGCATCTAGTGTGTCATTTTCTGGCTTCAACTGAATCTTTAAAAATAATCTCCCATTTTTTTCCCTTCAAGCTACAATCATTTTATTTTCTCTTGTACCTTTATATAAGAGAAAAAACAAGCAAATCACTCTTCCTAGAGGCAGAGGAAAAATAATTCCTTCAAACCATTTTCTACATTCCTTCTTTCTCCAAGCTCACTTCCCTGGTAGTATAGGTTATTTTCTGTATGTATAGTCCAGCCTGGTGTCTGACCTAAGGAATAAAATTATGTTCATGCTATTTCAACTGTGGAAAGTCCTAAATGTACTAAGATTTAATAAGGATGAGAAAACAAAAATACATATTATGCATTTTTTTTCATGCAAAAAGGCAGCAAAAGTGCACTATTTGTTATTGCTACCACTTTAGCTCCATTTTTTCCACCTCCACTTTCATGTTAATATCACTGCTGGGAAGCTTCTAGGAATCTCACTGAAGTATTAAAATGAATACCAAAAAAAAAAAAACAAGAAAAAACAAACAAATGAACCCTGCTTTGCTCTTGCCTACTACCTCCTGCTACTCTGTCTATACCTTGTGTGAAGATGGTCTTTCCTATGTCAACATGTAATGCTCAAAAATAAATAGGCAGAAATAGGAGCAAAGTTGTTAGTTTATTGTTTTTAATTTTATACCTAAATCTGCTATTTTTTTCCTGAGCTTCATTGAGGCCTTAAAAGTAAATCAGATTTGAACACATCCATGCAATAGATTTATTACTCTTGGTTACTCTAATCTTCCTCAGTTAAAAGTAACTCCGACAGCTCATTAATTAAAAGAACTATTTTCTTCTCATTGATTTAAATAATCTCAGTAATACTCATTCTTTTAAGTTTGTGTTACCCTGACTTCAAGAGACTACTACTTCATAAACCAGGGAGGCTTGATGTCCAGGTACATACACCAAAACAGGCAGGATTCTTTCCTAGGATGTAGTCATTTGTTTTCCCATCATTTAACATTGTAGTACTTAGCATATCTTTTGGCCTCCTGAGGAGAATTCTCCTACTTCCTTTTCTCCTGATACTGAAAGAGTTTCGTAAAGAACACAGAGTATTGGTATTAGTATTATAGATATTCATTCAGAACACAGATTATTGGTATTAGTATTAGACTAATTAGTATTAGTCTAATTAGTAAAATGAACTACATTGAGAATAGAGAAAGGGTCCTCAAATAATATCTCTGTGGTAACTTTTTTGATATGCTAAAGGCATTCTTTACAGATATTTCTGTGAGAAAACACTCAGAAGAAGTCTTTTGTCTTAGCTTTTCATCCACATTTGCACAATATTTGCTTATGTAAAATAGGAGTCATGACCATGCTGACCTTTACTTGGCTGGTCCTGGTAAACAAAGAGTATAGTTTTATTCAAATAAAACATCACCGATATGGATTGACTCTGAGGCCCCACCCAAATCTCATGTCCATTTGAAATTTCCATGCGTTGGGGAAGGGGATTCCATCATGGGGGCAGATTTCCCTCTTGCTGTTCTCTCATGATAGTGAGTTCTCATGAGATCTGATGGTTTAAAGATTTTGGCACTTCTCTCTTTCTCTCTCTCTCTCTTTCTGTCTCTTTCTCTCTCTCTTTCTCTGCTGCAGGGGTAGAGCTCTCATTGAGAATCTCTACTATGGCAGTACAGAGGGGAAATGTGGGACTGGAGCCCCTACACACAGTCCTGACTGTGGCACTGCCAGTGCAGAGGGGAAATGTGGGATTGGAATCACCACACAGAGTGCTCACTGTGGCACTGCCTAGTGAAGCTGTGAGAAGATGGCCACCATTCTGCAGAATCCAGAATGCGCAATCCACCAGCATCTTCCATTTTGTGCCTGGAAAAGCAGCAGGCACTCAACACCTGTCTGTGAAAGTGGTGGCTGTATTGTGCAGAGCCACAGGAGCAGATCTGCCCAAGGTCTTGAGAGCCCACTTCTTGTGTCTGTGTGGCCTGCCTGTGAGACATGGAGTCAAATATTATTTTGGAGTTTTAAGATTTAATGACTGCTGTGCTTGGTTTTGAACTTCCATGGAAGCTGTAGCCCCTTTGTTTTGGCCAATTTCCCCCATTTGAAACAAGAGCATTTACCCAATGCCTGTACTCCCATTGTATCTAGGAAGTAACTAAAAAAAAAAAAAAAAAAAATGTACAGGCTTATAGGTGGAAAGTACTAGCCTTGTCTCAGATGAGACTTTGGACTTGGACTTTTGAGTTAATGCTTGAATTAGTTAAGATTGGTGGACTGTTGGGATGGCATGATTGGTTTTTAAATGTGAGAAGGACATGATATTTGGTAGAGGCCATGGGCAGAATGATATAGTTTGACTTAGGATCCCCTCGCAAATCTCATGTTGAATTGTAATTCCCAGTGTTGGGAGAAGGACCTGGTGGGAAGTGATTGGATTATTGAGGCAGATTTTACCACCTCGCTATTCTCATGATAATGACTGAGTTCTCATGAGACCTGATAGTACACAAGTACTATCTGCTTGCTTCAAGTACTTCCCTGCTTGCTTCACTCTCTCTTTCCTTCTCCACTATTATGAAGATGTGCATGCTTCCCCTTCACCTTTCACCATGATTGTAAGTTTCCTGAGGCCTCCCAGTCATGCTTTCTATTAAGCTTGCAGAACTGTGAGTCAATTAAACCTCTTTTCTTTATAAATTACCTAGTCTCAGGTAGTTCTTTAAAGAGTGTGAGAATGGACTAATACAATCACAAAACCAGGCAGTGGGCCAGATTTGACCTGCAGGCCAAACTTTGCTGATCCCTGTGAGATATAGAACTCTTTACTGAATATTAGAGGGCATACAATTAAATATATAATATGTTTTTAAACATATACAGGCTGGTGACCAAACATAAAAATAACTTATCATCTAAGACTTTTTTTTTATTATACTTTAAGTTCTAGGGTGCATGTGCACAATATGCAGTTTTGTTACATATGTATACTTGTGCCGTGTTGGTGTGCAGAATCCATTAATTCACCATTTACATTAGGTATATCTCCTAATGCTATCCTTTCCCCCTCCTCCACTCCACAACAGGCCCCAGTGTGTGATGTTCCCCTTCCTGTGTCCAAGTGTTCTCATTGTTCAATTCCCACCTATGAGTGAGAACATGCAGTGTTTGGTTTTTTGTCCTTGCAATAGTTTGCTGAGAATGATGGTTTCCAGCTGCATCCATGTCCCTACAAAGGACATGAACTCATCCTTTTTTATGACTGCATAGTATTTCATAGTGTATATGTGCCATTCTCTTAATCCAATCTATCACTGATGGACATTTGGGTTGGTTCCAAGTCTTTGCTATTGTGAATGATGTCACAATAAACATATGTGTGCATGTGTCTTTATAGCAGCATGATTTATAATCCTTTGGGTATATACCCAGTAGTGGGATTGCTGGGTCATATGGTATTTCTAGTTCTAGATCCTTGAGGAATAGCCACATTGTCTTCCACAATGTTGAACTAGTTTACAGTCCCATCAACAGTATAAAAGCGTTCCTATTTCTCCACATCCTCTCCAGCACATGTTGTTTCCTGACTTTTT
>NW_012110363.1:2269221-2272759 GCF_000951045.1 Mandrillus leucophaeus | reverse complement strand
AGGTTTTCTTCTAGGGCTTTCATGGTTTTAGGTCTAACATTTAAGTCTTTAATCCGCCTTGAATTAATTTTGGTATAAGGTGTAAGGAAGGGATCCGGTTTCAGCTTTCTACATATGGCTAGCCAATTTTCCCAGCACCATTTATTAAATAGGGAATCCTTTCCCCATTCTTGTTTTTGTCAGGTTTGTCAAAGATCAGATGGTTGTAGATGTGTAGTATTATTTCTGAGGGCTCTGTTCTGTTCCATTGGTCTATATCTCTGTTTTGGTACCAGTACCATGCTGTTTTGGTTACTGTAGCCTTGTAGTATAGTTTGAAGTTAGGAAGCATAATGCCTCCAGCTTTGTTCTTTTGGTTTAGGATTGTCTTGGCAATGTGGGCTTTTTTTTGGTTCTATATGAACTTTAAAGTAGTTTTTTCCAATCCTGTGAAGAAAGTCATTGGTAGTTTGATTGGGAGTCTATAAATTACCTTGGGCAGTATGACCATTTTCACAATATTGATTCTTCCTATCCATGAGCATGGAATGTTCTTACATTTGTTTGTGTCCTCTTTTATTTCATTGAGTAGTGGTTTGTAGTTCTCCTTGAAGAGGTCCTTTACATCCCTTGTAAGTTCGATTCCTAGGTATTTTATTATCTTTGTAGCAGTTGTGAAAGGGAGTTCACTCATGATTTGGCTCTCTGTTTGTCTGTTATTGGTATATAAGAATGCTTGTGATTTAAAATGAGATCTAAATGATATGTCAAATGTCATTGGTTAGAATGATTAATTGAACTAATGCATGTGGTAGAACACTTTGAATTGGGAAATGATGAAAATATAATATTTTTATTATTGTTTAGCAGGCATCACTCTGCACATTTAATACTCAAAATATTTGTTAGTAAATTTTTGTAAAGCCATAAAATGTACAATTTGTATTATTGATATATATGAGTTTTTAATCAACATTCATTTAGAAACAAATTTATATACTGTTTAAATGGACTATTCTCAATTTTGGACCATTCTTGGTAAACATGTTTCTATCTGACAACTATGCTTATTTATTTATTTATTTTCCTTGGCACTACAATGTATGAAAATTTCAAAGTGCAATCTTTTATACTTTATACTCTTGTAGCATCTCATTGTAACATTTGCCAAAATCAAAGCAATTTTTTGGTCCCATCCATTGCTAAATTATTTGTGTTTTCATTGTAAGAAAATAGGCATTTTTCAACACAGTTTAATGGTAGCACGTAAGTCACATATCCGAGGCTAAATAATTCAAGGAATTAAGGCAATTTTCAGAATAACCCATGAACTTTTGCCTCTATTACCTGTATTATCCAATATAATCATTTGAATTATCTGCAGTGGTGCCTTTATCTCTTTGTTTCAACCAAGTAGTCTGACCTGAATATACTGGGTAAAAGTTAAGGAGCAAAAACTATTTAAAAAAATACTAAAGGATAAATATCCAAATCACAGTATATTTTAGTTTGACATTTGCCAATTCTGTTGGGGACTACTGCAGTGTAAGGTCACATAAGTGTATACAAGAGAATAACTCTGAGTGAAGAGAAATTTGGGCTTGAGTCTTATCCAATCTCAAAAAACATATCTTTAAAAAATACTTTTCATATTTGAAAAAGGAAGAGTGAGCAAGTGTATTCCTAGTTCTTAAAATGATTTTGCTCAAGTATGTACTTTAATAAAAAACAGATTGGAGTTTCCATTTTCAACAAAATAAAATTGTACTTATTTTGCAAAGATTATAATTTTTATATCTCCAAAGGCAAAAAAAATACACTTAAGTATGAAAGAGGAGTGAAAGTATATTGGAACATTGATATAAAATAAGTTATTTATCTCATTTTACACATTTATCTTTCCTTCATTTGTGGCTGCACCACAAAAAGTTTGAGGGAATGAAGAGATGAGAATCTATCTAACACATTCTGTAATTGTGAATTTTATGCTTTCAAAAGAAGAAAAGTAACTCATTAGAGAAACCTAACACTCTGAAATAGATATATGGAATAAACTTTTACATATCTGAAACACAGCTTTTCTCTAAAGCTTTTTGCTTTCTTTTTTTTAGAATTTACATGCTTTAATTATAATGAATATGAATAAATCATCCATTTTCCAAATTGCAGCTCCATATTTTTAATGAAAAAGAGCCTTAAGCAAAAGTTATCACTTGCAACTCAAAACTGAAGAAATATTTTAATCATCCATGAACCAAAAGACAGCATCATTATCACTTTCTGGCTATGGCTATTTTTAATGATATAAAAAGCTTATTATACAGTATACAATATATTTTCTTGAACACATCTACTCTAAACATCAAAACTTTATTCTATTTGCAAGAAGAAATATAAACAACATTCTCCAAAGAGGAAGTTTAACCAAATATTTTTTATTGTATACAGTTTTCCTAAGGCTCAAGTTAATCTCTTATTATCAAAATTATTCATAGATGTCAATGATAGATGAAACCAGAACCTGGGCAACAAAGTGAAACTCTGCCTCAAAAAACCAAAAAATTATCTTCACCAAAATTCCTGACTGTACCTGTTACTCTAGTTATAACAATTTGTTTTCAGCATCTTCAGAATGCATTTATTTTAATCATCTTTCTCTATGATATATAACATAGACTCAAACCAGTATCTGCCTTAATGAATAATTGTAGAGTTCAAGCTCATATTACCATTAAGCATTTTGACAAATACGACAGTGCCAGAAACACAGGAGTCAGTTATGGGTCCTGCTTCAAATCTATACATCTCTTTTCCAGGAATATCTGTTATTACAATTTTATGACAATTAATTTAGTGCTTTTCCTTGTAGTTTTGCTATCTGTCTATGCATCTCTGAACAATGTACTTCACTTTGGTCTTTTTTAGAACTTTATATAAAATAGCATCAAAGGGTATAAAATATATGTGCCTTGATGTTTTTATTCAAAATTCTGTTTCTGCATTTCATCTGTATTTTTGCGTATAGCTGCAGTTTGTTATTTTCAATACTGTGTAGAACTTTATTTTAGACTACATTGTTATTGCTTTCCCAACAAGTATTGAGAGAAGTTTAAATTATTTCTAATCTGGAGCTATTTTTAATTGTCCTGTGCCCAAGTCCTTCATTTTCTAGGGTATATTCCCAATAATGGAACTGTTCGCTCATGAAATATGAATATTCTACCTATTTAGAATGTATAATTTATTTGTTTTTCTTTTTGTGGCTACAATAAAAGTAATAACATCCATCATAAGTTAAAAGTTTATTGATAGCTCAATCTTTCTCCTGATAATTACATGGATTAAAATTCAGTAACGATTGTCTGCTATTTATGTTATTGTTATTGGATATTTTAATCTGTCTTGAGTTTTTAACACTAAAATGCACTAATTTTGTTTGTACAGTCATGATTTGTTTAGATTTACCTGTATGTTCACCACTTTTTTCTTTCTTCTCAGACCTTCTATCTGGAAGCATTAGCTTTCTGCCAGAGGTCTACTGGTCACATGATTTTTGCAT
>NW_012110363.1:2265516-2269171 GCF_000951045.1 Mandrillus leucophaeus | reverse complement strand
AAAGCTTTTTGCTTTCTTTTTTTTAGAATTTACATGCTTTAATTATAATGAATATGAATAAATCATCCATTTTCCAAATTGCAGCTCCATATTTTTAATGAAAAAGAGCCTTAAGCAAAAGTTATCACTTGCAACTCAAAACTGAAGAAATATTTTAATCATCCATGAACCAAAAGACAGCATCATTATCACTTTCTGGCTATGGCTATTTTTAATGCTATAAAAAGCTTATTATACAGTATACAATATATTTTCTTGAACACATCTACTCTAAACATCAAAACTTTATTCTATTTGCAAGAAGAAATATAAACAACATTCTCCAAAGAGGAAGTTTAACCAAATATTTTTTATTGTATACAGTTTTCCTAAGGCTCAAGTTAATCTCTTATTATCAAAATTATTCATAGATGTCAATGATAGATGAAACCAGAACCTGGGCAACAAAGTGAAACTCTGCCTCAAAAAACCAAAAAATTATCTTCACCAAAATTCCTGACTGTACCTGTTACTCTAGTTATAACAATTTGTTTTCAGCATCTTCAGAATGCATTTATTTTAATCATCTTTCTCTATGATATATAACATAGACTCAAACCAGTATCTGCCTTAATGAATAATTGTAGAGTTCAAGCTCATATTACCATTAAGCATTTTGACAAATACGACAGTGCCAGAAACACAGGAGTCAGTTATGGGTCCTGCTTCAAATCTATACATCTCTTTTCCAGGAATATCTGTTATTACAATTTTATGACAATTAATTTAGTGCTTTTCCTTGTAGTTTTGCTATCTGTCTATGCATCTCTGAACAATGTACTTCACTTTGGTCTTTTTTAGAACTTTATATAAAATAGCATCAAAGGGTATAAAATATATGTGCCTTGATGTTTTTATTCAAAATTCTGTTTCTGCATTTCATCTGTATTTTTGCGTATAGCTGCAGTTTGTTATTTTCAATACTGTGTAGAACTTTATTTTAGACTACATTGTTATTGCTTTCCCAACAAGTATTGAGAGAAGTTTAAATTATTTCTAATCTGGAGCTATTTTTAATTGTCCTGTGCCCAAGTCCTTCATTTTCTAGGGTATATTCCCAATAATGGAACTGTTCGCTCATGAAATATGAATATTCTACCTATTTAGAATGTATAATTTATTTGTTTTTCTTTTTGTGGCTACAATAAAAGTAATAACATCCATCATAAGTTAAAAGTTTATTGATAGCTCAATCTTTCTCCTGATAATTACATGGATTAAAATTCAGTAACGATTGTCTGCTATTTATGTTATTGTTATTGGATATTTTAATCTGTCTTGAGTTTTTAACACTAAAATGCACTAATTTTGTTTGTACAGTCATGATTTGTTTAGATTTACCTGTATGTTCACCACTTTTTTCTTTCTTCTCAGACCTTCTATCTGGAAGCATTAGCTTTCTGCCAGAGGTCTACTGGTCACATGATTTTTGCATGAATGTGAATTCATGTAATTCTTATTACTGAAGATATTTTTGTTTGATTTCGTGTTCTAGGACTCCAGTTCTCTGTCCTCTTTTGCTGCACATTGAAGATGACGTTCCACTCTCTGTTAGCTTACAAGTGCTGCTCTTAAAGAGTCAGTTGTCAATTTACCTTGAATAAATTTGTGAATAATCTCTTCAATCTTTGGTTGATTTTAATAATGTCTTTTCTGTTTTGATGTTTTAAAATTTAACTAAGGTGTGTCTAGATGCAATATTTTAAAAAAATATTCTAAAAAGAATTTGTTAGGCCTCCCAAATTGGCATTTTTATTAATACAGGAAAAATTTAGCCATTCTATCTTCAAATATTAACTTTGCCTCATTGTTTCCCTGCTTTCTTCTTTAAATTCTGATTAAACGTATTATAGACTTCAGTATATCTACCATGTGAAATTTCCAGATCTAATCAAATCTAGTGATGTATTATCGTGCTCCCTTTTGCAGAGTTTTATCTAAATCTGCTTCTAGTTTGCTATTTGACTCTTCTACTGTGTCTGATCTGATGACAATCCTTTCCATTAAGTTTTTGATTTTGGTTTTTGTATCTTTAATGTCTAAATGTTCATTTTGGCTTTTAAAAATATATTGGGCTATGTTTAATAATTTTGGGTCTCTGAGACATCGTCAAGCTTATTTACAATTCCTTAAACATCGTAAATGTGGTTGTTTTATAATCTGTCTCTGATAATTGCAGATATCTGAAGTTTGTCTGAGTCCATTTCTGCCGTTTGTTATTTTTGCTTGTTTGGGTTTTTTTTTTGGTCTGATTTCTTTTTATATTTGGCTAATTCTGATGTATACTTCTTACTGTTGTTAAAAATGTTTTTAACAGATTTTTGGAGGCCTAGAATAAAGGTATCTTTTGTTAGGAAGAATTTGTGTTTGCTTCTGCCAGTCCTATAGGCACTACCAAGGCAAGACCATCAGAAACCAAGATTGTGACCTAAGGTTTCACGTACAATGAAAGGTACATGTACAGTGCAGGTCGTCAACCCAGGCTGTAAACTTATGCAAAACTCATGACTGATTCTGTTATCGGTGTTTTCCCTTTGCTTATTTTTCTTGCTCTTTCATTGACAAGGCAACTTTCTAAGTGGTGTCCTAGAAGTATAGTATTCTGGATCACAGTCTACAGTGGGGAAAATTTTTGTGAGACATACCACTTGGGGTGAGCTTTGGGTCTTTACTTTATCCTTCTTGTCTTCAGAAGCTTAAATTCCAAAGCCCAAATTTGCCTAATTAGTAAATGCCACTATGGGAAAAGTTTCTTAGCTGCTCTGAGAGATTACTTACCTCTCTGGATTGAAACGTTCCTTTACATAGATCCCTCCTATTTATTAGCCTCCATATAGCTCATTTAAAGACAGCATTTAAAAAATATTTTATCCAACATTTGTAGTTGTTTTCAACAGATGATGTTATGGGTTGAATCATGTCCCCTTGAACATTATATTTAAAGTCCTAACCTTCAGTACCACAAAATGTGATCTTATTTGGAATTCCTTTTCTTTTTGTATTAAGAAAGATAGAAATATTAGACAACCCAATAGAAAAACAAACAAAAGACTTGAACAGATGATTCTCAAAAGAGAAAATCTAAATGGTCAAGAAATATATAAAAATGCATTCAACTTCATTAGTTATCAAAGAATAGAAGATTAAACCCAAAATTTAATACTACCACATATCGTTAAAATGGCTAAAATGAAATGTATTGTAAATATCAAATGTTAATGAGAATGTGTAACAAATGAGACTCATATGCTCGGATAGACATATAACTCAGTACAGTCACTTTGAAAAACTGTTTCACACTGTCTACTGAAGCTGCACACATGCAAAGCTTTGATCTAGAAATTCTAATCTAGGTATATACCCTAAAGAAGTGTATACATATGTTTTCCAAAAGACATGTGCTGGAATGTCAGATTAACAGCTAATGGGTACGAGTTTTCCTTTTAAAGGGGAAACAGAAATATTCTAAAATTAGATTCGGATGATGGTTGCAGAATCCCAAATTATACACTTTAAGTGAGTAAATTGTATGAATTATATCCCAATGTGAATTATATCCCAATAAATCTGAAAGAGAGAGGAAGGAAGAAAGGAAGGAAGGAAGGAAGGAAGGAAG
>NW_012110363.1:2247409-2265446 GCF_000951045.1 Mandrillus leucophaeus | reverse complement strand
GGAGGGAGGGAAGGAGGGAGGGAGGGAGGGAGGGAGGAAGGAAGGAAGGGAGGGAGGAAGCGGGTAATGATCAAGAAACAGAAAGTGGAGTTCCAAACTTAGCATAGCTATCAATGAACCAGTATGCCTTGAAAATGTCTCTTAATCACCTTAGCTGCCATGGACCTAAGTTTTTTCATGTGGCAAATGAGAGTTTTAGACTGTTATACCATTAGTCATTTTTGGTGAATAATCCTTTTGTAATTAAAAGAAAAGCACTCTCCACTTAATTGTCATAATAAATCTTAGTACATTTTTGATTTCTGATATTTTTGTATCATTTATGTCATCTTAACTAATTTATTAAATTTCTTATGGTTTTCTGAAATTAGATAATACTTGCCAAGGAGACTAAGGCAAAATGGCTCAGAGTCCACTATATTAAGAGTTTCTTAGCTGATGCCTGTTTCATGAAATTCTTAGATTCTGGTATGAAAGACATTTGGATAAAATATTCAAGTTACCATACTCCAATAAATTTTTCTAAGACTTATAATAATTCTTTCAAAAATAAAAATACATAAATCAGTTCAATATTTATATCAACATACACCTGGCATAAATACATTTTGGCAACATTTATACAGTTAAGACTGAAAAAGAAACTACCAGCTATGAATGAACAAGGAAATATCCTGGTGCCTCTTGGCTTCTGCTGGGACAGATGCTTCTATTGCCTCTGGTTAATGTGCAAAATAAAGCACATCATTAAAATGCCATACTATAATAATTCCCTTTCTTTGGATTGATTGAAGCAAAACCAGCTATATTTTTCTACTGTGTTATACTTTCCCTCAGAAAATTAAATGTGGCTGTCTTGCAATAAACCAACACATTTGACAAACTTCTAAGTTGTCCAAGGACAGGTAACATTACATAAGATAAAATGCATACAAGGCATTTAATTACATACTTAAATAATTATATGTGTTTATTGTTTGTCATTTGATATATTGTCATTTCGTATAAATATCTAGAGAATTATAATATTTGCATAGAATGGGCTAGATATTGGCAATTGGTTTATTATAGGTGCCCAATTTGGCCCCTAGATGGAATTTTGCATTTCATACACACTCCCTCGTGTTTTGAGATTCCCCATTATTCTACCTGGACAGAGCTAATGAGATTATGCAAAAAGAAACATTAACTTTTCAAGTTACAATATTTATTTTCATTATATCATTTATTGCTTTTAAAATTAGTATCAAGAAAGGACTGACTTTGGGGGAATTTATAAAATTATTTGAAAGTATATTTGATTAGAACATCATTTAGTCTAAAGCCTTGCCATATTTATTTCTATTATTTTACAGATATAGGTTTATAATATACAATACAAAAACAGAATTATGCACTATAAAGAAAATTCAACTGTGATTCAGATGACTTAATTTATTTTAGGCAACTAATTTAAATTTCTTTTTTTTTTCTTACTTGAAAATGAAGTAAACTATACAAATCTCAAACTGCAAATGGCAGAGATATACAGTTTGATGAATTTTCACAAACTGAACACAATCACGTACTCAACACACAGAGTTTAAGAATGGGCATAACCAGATCCTAGAAGGTCTTCTTGTATCTCCCTAGTGCTCCTTCAAGGGGGCTGCTATTAATCTGGTTTCCAGCATGATCTATACCTTCAATCTGTTTTGGTTTTCCATTAAATTGAGTAAAAGAGTATATCCTTTTTTATGTCTGGGTTTTATTGCTGTAACTTAGGTTTAAGACATTATTTCACATTATTGTTTTTCTATGAGGTTGTGTAATGTTTAAATCTTTGTTAATATTAAAAATGAAAGAAAAATTATATATGATGTTCTTTATATTTCCTTCAGTTTCTACTGGTCTCTCATCTATGATTTATCTTTGCTCCCCAAAGAAGTAGGCAGGTACATTTCTACTAGGTAAATACCAGTAGTGGAAACTAAATGTGTCTAAATAATGATAGCATGACCCCTTCAGGAAATAGTTCAAACTCCAGGTACTGAACACATTCAATTCCATTCAAGTTTTATTCAGTTTAAGTCAAATACTTTTGGTTGGTCTGTTATTTGGGGCATTTTATATGTTGCACAACATCACTTGGTGAGACACCAGCAGTCAAGAAAAATTGTATTATTTTATTTTAACTAAGCTAGATTTAGCTTGAATTTTACTTGGTTAGACTGTAGACAGCCTTAATCATCCCAGTCTACTTTCTTTGGTGCAAAATTAACATTGTTCTTAAACAGAAGGAAAATTTTAGGAGGCTTTTAGAACTTAGTACTTACTGCTACTAAGCTCAGTAGTTACATTCCCACAATTGAATATATCAGCTCAGCTAAAAACACGCCACACACCCTAGCCACAACTTCCAGCACAACTTCACCTCACGTATGTCACAGATCCTGCCATTTCCTAGTGAGGTCACTAATATCCATCATCTCTATTTTCTCTTGCTCCCTCATCCCAAAGTCTATATCTCTTTCCTTCACTCCTTCCCTGCTACTCAACTTCCCCTAATTTCAAGCTTCCTCCCCACCCAGACCAAAAGATGCACTGTCTTTAGACAACTCATGTTTTGAAGATGGGCTATAAAATCACAAAAACAAGTAATAAAGGACTAACTAATTTCTTGACTTAGAAGAGGAAAAATATAGAGAATTAAACACAGATAGTTCTCAATCTTTTAAGCAATTAACATCTCAATAAGTGCAACTACCATATATCTAATACTCTTATACTGAATTCACAAGAGAGCTGAGGAAAATTATTTGTTACTGATTTACTTAAGGTAATTCTTACTGATTCACTTCTGTCCCTGGAACAGAGTTTGAGAAAATCTCTGCATTCATTCAGAACCATGGTTCTACCACTCTGCTTGAGCAATTCACCTAATCACTTAATGTTTTTGAAATATTTTTTGAAAATGGTTAATAATTACTGTTCCTTTCTTATAGTTTTGTTTTTGTATACAATAAATGTAAATAATGCATAGACCAAAATTATCTAACATCTCTCTCTCTCTTTAAATAAATAAAATGACATCTAAACACCTACTGGTGAGAGGAAGTTTTCTCTGGGTCTCTTGCTTTCTTATAATCTTGATGAGTGTGCAAAAACACAAGACTGATTTGTCTTTTGCCTAAGCAACTTAGTATTGTTTATGTAGCTGGCAATTCTGAGATCTGAAGAAATGCATTGCAGGAAAGCATTACATAGTTCTGAGTTAAACCAAATTTTTCTCTAGAAAGATAATAGGTTTGCTTACTGCTTAGTGTGAAATAGTGGATTCTCTAAGTTTGGTGGATTCCCTAAGTTCTTCTCTTATGGCACATGCCACAGCACATGGAGGCTCTGCCTGGCCTCCTGTGTCTCCATGTGAGATGTGAAATGCAGAGCTTCAGCTGAACAGTACAGATACTCTTTCCACTGCTTTTGTTGTGAGTCATAGAATCTTTTATCTCTAACCAGGATTCTCATGTCTTCAGTGAGCATCTATGGAACTGTGACAGGCAAATTTATGAACCTGTATAGATATTTTGGCTGGCAATCTGGCTCCCTTCCACTCTATCAAACTTATTAAATAGGGTAACATCCATGTCTGTGGTTTATAACAGAATACCGGAAACGAGGTAATTCATAAACAAACAAAATTTATTTCTTAGAGCTCCGTAAGTTGCGAAGTCCATGGTCTAGAGGCCAAGTCTGGTGAGAGCCTTTTTGCTGGTGGAGACTCTTCAAAGAGTCCTAAGGTGGCACAAGTTATCGCAGGGAAAGGGAGCCTAGCATTCTAACACACTAGATCAGGTTTCTCTTCTTCTTCTGATAAAGCCACTAGACCCACTCCCATGACAACAGGTTAACCTATTAACCCATTAATCCATTAATCAAAAAATGAATAAATCCATCCATGAAGGGAGAGCCATCATGATTCAATCGTCTTTTAAAGGCCCCGCTTCTAAATACTGCCACTTTGGGGATTGAGTTTCAATATGAGTTTTTGAAGGGACATTCCAATCTTGGCCTATTCTATAGTTCTCCTGAGAAGAGAACTTAGAGATGCTGAAAGTTGAAGAAAGGAAGTGACCATAACTAAGAAATAATATATATTCATTTGATTTTAAAAAGATATATTTAACCTATTTTACTGGCAAAAAAAGCTGATTCATGTTGTATTATCGTGCTACTTTTCAATTTTATAGGAAAAAAGAAATGCATTTATTTATAGCTGACAGCAAAATAAATACTTATTTAAATTAGTAGAGGCTTTTCTTGCATGCATTGCTTTATAAAAAGCCACAAGTTTATTTTTCTTTGAAACTTCTCTAAGGTATGGGAGGATGACACATTATGTCAGAATTTGCATGAGTGATTCTCTTAAACGTTCTAGTACATTCTTGCCTCTTATTGTGCACTTACTTTAAACAGTTCAATTTAACAAGACAAGATTCAGAAAGTCTTTCTAACTAAGAAATTAGACTGAAGACAACCCATCTGATCTTCAATGAAAAAATTCAAGAAAGAAAAATAAGCTTATCTTTTCTTAAATTGTTTGCCATAAAGTGTAAATAATGATAAATAAAACCAAACTTAACCTTCAGCAAGTAAATCAATCCTGAGTCGTGTGGGTTTTGTTTGTGTTTTTGTTTTATATCATAAATGGTGTTGGGTAGTGTATCAGCTTATTAGGGTTGCTATACAGTGTATCACAGGCTAGGTGAGTTAAACAACAGAAATGTATTCCCTCTTAGTTCTGGAGGCCGGAAGTCTGAGGTCAGCATGTCCACAAGGTTGGTTTCTTCTGGGGCCTCTCTCCATGGCTTCCAGGTAGCTGGCTTTTTCCTGTGCCTTCACATGGTCTTCCCTCTGTACCTGTCTGTGTCATAATATCTTTTTAGAAAGGCACCAGTTGTATTGGTTTAACTTCCAACTGAATGACTTCATTTTAACTTAATTATTTCTTGAAAGACCCTGTCTCTAAATACAGGCACATTCTGAAGTGCTAGTGGTTAATGCTTCATTATATGAATTTTTGGAGGAGTTCATATCAGAAGAGGCAGATTATCATAAAGTGTATAAAACACCTGGTCAAAAAAAGCACAAATGCAATAATCATCATCATTGTCATTATTATCCAATCCTTGTGGAAAGCACTAATGTAAAAATAATTACTTAGGATGAATCTTTGTATCTTGGTTAAGACAGAATAAGATGCTATGGTCTGAATGTTAGTGTCCCCACATCCCCAGATTCATATATTGAAACCTAACCTCCAAGGTGATAGTTAAGAAAAGGCATTTAGGTGGGGAGGGGGAGTTGATTAGGTCATGAGGGCTCTGCCTTCATGGATGGGACTAGTGTCTTTTTAAAAGATGCTTGAGGGAGTATGTTTGCCACTTCCACCATGTGGGGACAGAGCAAGAAGACACATCTTTGAAGAAGAGAGAGAGCCCGCCCTTACTAGACACTGAATCTGTGGTTGCCTTGATCTTGGATGACCCCAGTTCCCAGAACTGTGAGCAATAAATCTCTGTTGTTTATAAACTTCCTAGTCTAAGATATTTCATTATAGCAGCCTAATCAGACTAAGACAGCATGCACTATTCATATCAGGTATAAAATGATAGAAATACATTAATGAAATTATTAATTATACCTATTAACTAGTCATTTGTATTCAAGCAGTGTGCTTGGATTGCAAGAGTCATCAAATATAATGATCATCAAATATAATCATCAAATATAAATGCTTGTTGGGCTTACATCCCATGTGTTCACATGTGCATAATGCTTTACAAGTGCAAAAACATCTTGCAGCATTTACCATTAAAAAGAACGTCAAATAAAAACAATTATACTTACAACTGTTTTGTATAGCACTTTAAGTACTATATAATTATAATCCATACTTATCCCTATGAGCATCTTTTATCTCTATTTCTAAATAGTATGCTTTCTTATGTCTCTACTTGTGATGCCTATCGGTAATAAAACTGATTTGGATTCTAAACTAGCATTAATTCTACTCTTTGTGATGTAAGACTCAATATATATCTTATTTCTTCCACAAAGTCATATAGCACGTTTTCTATAAAATGAAAGTAAATATATATATTTACTATATTCTATATCATATTTCATGTTTATCATAAAAATACATGTATTTTACTTATAGATTTATAAATTAATAAACATTATGTCACATATACTTTCATAATTTATACATGCATTCATTCACTGGTTGAATGACTATGTTTTTGTTTTGCAATCTGGTATTTTAGCATCATATAAAATCTCATTTTGATGACTTTTTATTTCATGTGTTTGTTCATAAGCTTATGTTAGTTACAGGATTCATAAGGAAAGGGATGATTTCTAATGCATTTTTATTTTCCTGGAATAGTGATATTCCTATCCTCATACAAGTCTCATTGTGAACTGAATGTTTGTGGTCCCCTAAAATGCATATATTGAAACTCCAACACCCAATCTGATGGTATTTGGAATTTGAGCCTTTGATTATGGTTGGATGGGGTTATGAAGGTGGGACCCTCATAATGAAATTAGTACTCATGGAAGAAGAGACACCAGAAAGCTTGTGTGTTTTCTCCACACATAAACACAAGCCACATACACACAAACCACCAGCATATACGTAAAGAAGAAGACATGGGAGCATACAGTGAGTTGTTTGCCAAAATAAGAGGCCTTAGAATAAAACCTACCTTGCCAGCAGCTTGATTTTCTACTTTCTAGCTTCCAGAATTGTGAGAAATAAATTTCTATTGCTTAACCCACTGCATCTGTAGTATTTTGCTATGGCAACCTATGCTGAATAAAACATGTCTATTTTGATTATTTTTTGCTTTGTGTGTTTGTTTTGGTTTAGGGTCCCCATAACAGGAAGAATCATTTCTAATACTTCTTTATCATCCTGGAATGTTGATGTTCTTATCTTTACATAACTGAATCAAACTTGGAGTGCTCACTACCAGAGGTCAAATTAGCAGCACTAGAATGGTTTGACATTTCATTTAGTGAAGAATGGTTTGCATGATCAGTATGTCCCATGAGCTATTTTATCTAAGAGATAAATAGTTTTGAGCAAGGGATCAATTAGTATAATGGTTTTTCGATATTGAGCCCATAGACTAGATTTGTAATATCCAATTGCACATTTATTCAAGTTGTCTCATCGTTCAAAATGACTTGCTTGGTAATTTTTAAGAGAAATGTCATGGTTAGGGTGAAAGATTTCATTTCACTGATCTTGTCACTGACTCTGTGGAATGGCTTGAATACTGAATAGCATGTGCACCTAAGGGATTCAGTCTCCTGACAAATGACCCCATTGAAAAGCAAAGACTTCTTTCCGTATACGACATCCATATTGGGCTAAGCGTATTTGTGACCCTCTCTGGAGTGGCTTTTTAAATAGCCTGCTTTTGAATACATTCTACTAGCCACTTGGATATTATCCAAATATTGCTTTCCTTTCTGCTTGAGGGTATGTTTTACTTTTTTATCTTTTATTTTATTTTCTTCTGTTTCTTTTATCGACACATAATATTTCACATATGTGTGGGGTATCTGTATTTTACATGCAGAGAATGTATAATGATCAAGCCAGGGTATTTGGGGTATCCATCAACTTGAGTACTTATCATTTCTATGTGTTAGTAACATTTCAAATCCTCTCATCTAGCTGCTTTGAAATATACAATATATTATTGCTAACTATAGTCACCCTAGTCTGCTCTTGAACACTATTATTTATTTCCTCTATCTACCTATAAGTTTGTACCTATACATCAACATTTTTTTTTCTTTAATTTCTCCCTCCCACTGACACACCCTTTCAAACCTATGGCTATTTATCATGCTATCATTGTTTGTTTTCAATGATCATTATTTGAGTTTTCCCTGAGTTTTATTTGGTTTGTCTTGATTTCCATTGTAGCATATTTAGACCCACTTAAATCTATCAAATACTTGTAATCTCCATTTCCCCATTCAACTCCATGTTTTCGTATAGAGAAGATTCTCTTTAAAAAAAAATAGCTTCCAGACTCTCTTGGGCTTGTGGTATAGAACCTGGTGTCATTGTTTCTCACCTAAAATAAATGGATAAACAACAGTAAAACTCGGCTATGAAACCTGGATTTCATGGACATTACTTTCTTCTCTGTAACTAACCAATCCAGTGTTGCAATGGGACCAGACAGAGAGGGTAATACTTAAGCCTGTGTCAAGCCATGTGCCTCTCAATTTGATCTCAACATACTTTCCTCTTCTGAGGCTGAATGAATGCTGTGCAGACTTTAGGAAAGCAAATCCACTGCTTTGTACCTAGACTAGGAATCAATAATTTAATATAACACCTGCTGAACCCTGCCCACTTGTATAAAAGTAGCAATATTGTGCATGCACTTGTATAATAAAAAGTCAAGCTGAAACAGTGCACACTTGGGCACCCAGCTGCTAAACACCTGCAATTCTGTTACTTTGCTTAGGCCAGAAATTAGATTTGAATGTACAAAGCCCAGAAACTTTGTAGTTCAAGGTAAAATTGGAGTATCTTTGCACCCAGATCAAGCGCAAAGCCGTTTTGCTTGGATCATGGACCAAGCCAATGGATTGACTGAGAGACATTATTTGTTGAAAGTCTGGTGTATGTAGAGCTACTTCAGAACAGTAAGTTTTTTGAGGATTTTTAAAATGTCTATTTTGATCACTACAGCGTCCTCAATACCTACCTGGCACATATAAGCACTCAGTGTGCTTTTACTGAGTAAATATAATTAAAAGCACATATTGAGTACTGTACAGGTTTCTAATGCTCATTGATATCTGTTTGTTCACTACTTCTGGCAACAGAGGAAGATTTAACTAACCATGTCCGTTTTCAATTAGACAAGACTATGTTACTAGATATAGGCTATGAAATGCGAGCAAAAGCAATGAGCATCATTTATGGGTCTAAACATTGAAAATATGGGTACTGTACTTTCAATATTCTGCTGTCCCCGGCTGTAGTCATCCTAGAACTGTGTGTTGGGAGAGCACTGTCATAAAATGAGGCACTTTGTGTCTCTGAATCACTCCAGATAGGAAACTTCCTCTGCCGTGTTGGTCTATCCAAATACGATTTAATGCAAGCTTTTGTTTGTTTAGTCACTGGGATTTGGAATTTAGTTTGTTAGCATCCTATCACGCTGATATAGGACCCTGATTTTGTGCCTACTAATTTTATCTCTAATAGAAAATGATAAATCTACATTAGAAGACTTTTAACTCTTCATTTTTTGTTTATTATTGGTATATACTCATCAGCTTTATGAAATCCAGGAGAAAGCCAGCTTTAATTTAATTTGTGAACTGATTCAATTCACTGTCTATAAAGTCTTAACTGTATACTCAAATTTTTCCTTTGCTTGTAAAATTACTATTGATTATGTGGTGAACAAAACTTTCTAAAATGCTGTGAAAACAGAATTTCAATTGAAGAAGAAATTCATGATAAATATAACAAAGATCATAGATGAGAATAAATAACATGTAAATAATAAGTAATCATTACTTGGTGCAGGAAAATGATTTAACCCAATTAAATATGACTCACTGAAAGTGTTTTTTTACTTCTGTAATGGGAAACACTTCTGTATTTTCAACTAGAAAGTAATTCACACTTTACTAGGGCTTCGCATTGCTCCCTCTTTTGCACAGCATGCATTTTCATTGCCTTCTGAAGTATAGTAGTAAAGTCGCGTTGTCCCTAATGCATGCAATAATAGAAAAATGCTGCTTTAAAATAAAAGGATAATTTTGGTGAGTGAGAGTTCAATTATATGAAATTGCTTTTAGATTTGACCTAGAGTGTTGGATCTAAAAATAAAATAAAACATCTCCACTCCTCCTGTGAAAATAAGAGAGGTGAAATGGCTAGTAAAATTAAGCAAGAACACAGTACATATGATGGATGTGGTTTGTTTTGTTTTATTTTTAGTGGCCAGGACCTTGGACGCGTGAAACAGAAAGGAAATGAGAAATAAACATCTATAAATATTTTTTGTAGAATTTAGACGTGAAATAAAGGGATCTAACTATTTCCTTACCAAATAGTCAAAAGCAATTTACAAGTGATGGGAAGCTTTCAGCATAGAGTTAAAACCTTACAGGGAATTTATTAAATCAATTTCACAAAACGAATGAAGTATAGTCAGCATTTTACATAGACTATTTTAATTCTTACAGTAATCTTATGAGTTAGATATTATTTCTGCTTTGCAGTTGAGAAAATTGGCTGAAAGTTTTCTAAGCTTACTTGGATAATAAAGACGGAACTTGAATTTAAAACTTTGTATATCTGATTGCAGGGTTCATAATATTTCCACTCCAACTCATTGCTTTCCTTAGCAGGTATCTATGTTAAGGCTTTAAGAGAAGAAAATGGAAGCCCAACTAGTTACAGATAAAAGGCAGAGATTAGCTATTACGGCTGTTACTCCAAGAGTCTTTCTGCTAAACCAAGGCTCCACTTGTAATGTTAGACTGAGTATGAGGCTTAAGAAAGAAAATGAGATCTTTAGTAAGAGATATCTAGGTGTATTGTGGCCTGCTATAAAGAATATACAGGCTGGGCCTGGTGGCTCACGCCTGTAATCCTAGCACTTTGGGAGGGCAAGTTGGGAGGATCACCTGAAGTCAGAAGTTCGAGGCCAGCCTGGCCAACATGGTGAAACCCCATCTCTACTAAATATACAAAAATTAGCTGGGCATGGTGGTGCACGCCTGTAATCCCAGCTACTTGGGAGGAAACGCTTGAATCCCAGAGGCAGAGATTGCAGTGAGGCGAGATTGCACCACTGCACTTCAGGTTGGGCCACAGAGCGAGACTCCATCTCAAAAGAAAGTATAAAGCTGTTACAGATCCGTGAATCTTAGTTTAGTGTTCATTTCTATAAAATGGAAAATAACACCTGTCCTACGTTATACATGTGATAATGTATAAATACTCTTGAAAATTTCTGTCCCTGGCTAAGTGATTAAAATATGGTAGTCATTATTTTCTTTCTTTTTTTTTATTTACACATGATAGAAATTTATTTTGCACAGTTTTGAAGTCTGGGACATCCAAAATCAAGACACAAGCAGGTTCGGTGTCTGGTGAGAGTTGCTTGTTCTGCTTCCAAGATGGTGCCATGGTACTGTATTCCTAGGAGGGCACAGATGCTGTGTTCCCACATGGCAGAAGAAATGGAAGGGTAAGAGGAACTAAGCTAGTTTCCTCCAGTCCTTTTGTAAGACGCTAATCCATTTATGAGGGCAAAGCCCTCATGACTTAATCACTTCCCTAAAGGCTCACCTCTTAATACCACCACAATGGGGATTTTCAGCACATGAGTTTTGAGAGACTTTAGCAGATCCCAGCAACCATCTTAACCATTTTTAACTATAAAATTCAGTAGTATTAAATACATTCAAAATGTTGTGCAGCCATTAGTAGTTATTATTTTCATATCTTTTTGCTCGCTGCTACCTGGACTGAATGAATGCAACCAAGACTGCATTTCCATGCACATAAGAAGTGGCAGTAACCAGGTTAAAGTTAATAAGGGACACATGAGTTGGATGACAGCAAGGTAGAAGACAGTAGAACCGGGCTTCATATTGCTACAAGAAAAGATCAGGCTGTAATATTCAAAAACATGACAGTATCAGGTAAAATATTAAAGGCTGAAAATTTTACTAAACTTGGGCTATGACCACTGCATAGTTATGATACCTACCCCCCAGCATACAAAAGAATACAGAGGAGACCACTGCCATCCAGGATGAGATAATATAATTCTGATTCTTGCTTATTTTTAGTTAGCTGTCCATGAAAATGGCTTAGGAGCCACCTGATGCATACAATCATCTCATTTAGTACACACATGTTACTTTTCACAGATCACTTACTTTTTACATTTTATTGTAGTAGTGTGTGTTGTTATGGCAAATACACCTACAGCATCATCCCAAATGTTCTGGTTGGAATTTTACAATGTGCAAATTCCCTTCATAAGCCTTCTAAGTTTTCATGGGGTGGTCTAAGAAAAATCAAAATCTTGTTCCAGCTACTAATGTCTCAGCTCCAAATCCACCTTTCTAGACTAGTGCAGCTGGGGCTGAAATTCTGAAAACCACATCCCCTTTACCTGATGCCCCTTTAGTCTCTACCAAAAGAGAATGCTAGAGATAGACTAAAGAACTGGAAAAAGGACTTGTTCCTTCTTGCTTCTTAATTTGATTTCCTGTTCCTCTTAGCATTGCCCCAGTCACACTCTTTCTTCCTTTGGCGGTGGCAGTTTGTTTTAGAATCAGAAAGTTGTCGAGACTGAATTTTTCCCATCATTTGCAGGACCAGTTCATCCAACATCTCTTAGAGACACCAGCATCAGCTGTCTGCTTACACATCCTGCAGTGGAGGTTTGAATCCCGGCTTCCAGTCTCTTTCTCTGACTCAGAGGCATCATGGCCAACTGAGCACCACGCCCAACTCTGAAGTCTAAGTTTCACTCCAGGAAGCCGCTCCTCCAAAATTTCTAAATTTTAGTGATCTCAACTTCTCATTGTTTCTTCAACTGCATGGGGTGTTTCCTGTAACTGCTTCCTGCCATTTCTGCCTCCACGATGCCTTATGTACAGAAAAGAGTTAACACAGCAGGCCTGAGTCCGCTATCCTCAGAAAGTCCTGTTGCAACTTTGGTCCTTAGCTGGTGTCTGAAAACTAAGATTTTGGGAAGATTCTCACCTTTCTCTGATAAGAATAGCTGGCTGTGCCTAAACTGTTTGTGCAAACACTGTGGTTTATACCAAGCACCTGCTTTCCTCTGGAGTCTGGAATTTTGGTAAATGATAGGCAGAGAGTGCCTACATGATCAGTCCCCAATAAGACATTGGGCACTGTGTCCCTAATGAGAATCTCTGGTAGAAAACACTTCGTGTGGATTGTCATCATTCATTGCTGGAAAAATTTAACACATTCTTTGTGACTCCACTGGGAGAAGACTCTTGGAGGCTTAAGACTGGTTTCTTTCTGATTTTGTTCATGCACCTTCTCCTTTTGCTGATTTTGCTTCATATCCTTTTTCTGCAATAAATTACAGCCTGAGTATGACTATATGCTGTGTACTGTGAGGTGTTTCAGTGAACCTAGGTGTAGTCACAGGGATCCCTGACATACCTTAGTACTTCTTTTTTTTTTTTTTCAGTTATTCAATACTTAAGTAATAATTCCTTATATTATATTTTCTCTGTTAAAAACTGGTATACAGTAAGCCCTAAAACTCTTCTCTATGTACCACAGTTTTTCATAATAAACCAGGTACCCATGTCAGAAGAATTACCTGAACATAAATATTATATACCTACATCTATCTATCTAACTACCTAAGTACCTATCTATCTCCATATATATATTTTATATATATATATATATCATAGGCTGTAGAGGAAGGAGTTGAGAATATGTCTTAACCCACATCTCAGGTGAAGATAATATTTATAAAAAAGTTCGGGGAACGTTTCTCAATGATGAGAAGTTTATTGTTTTTGAGCACCTGGGAAGTTATTTATAGTAAATTAAATGCCCTTGCCTTGAAGGGGTGAATTTATTTATTTTGCATAAGCAGGTCTCTCCTCAGTGGTCATCATAGCTTTAGAGACTTAATACCTATAATTTTTGACAAACTACTTTATAGCTATATCATTAGTTATTCATAGAAACTGTAAGCAGTATCTGCTTTGAATTTATTCCAAAGACTTTGATAAGGTCAACAAAAGTTAAATAGTGTAAGTGCACACAGTACAGTAAGGGATTTTACTCCATGCTTTAACATAGCGTTTCATTTTTGGTAGCACAAGCCTTTTTGAAAATTTTCCAGAAGACCCATAAGAAAATCACATGTACAATGAGGTTACAGATATGAAAATGCATCTAAATACTTTCTGTGAGATTGATACTTTTTATCAATAAATTGGTGGAGCAAGAATAAAGACCATAAAATTAAAAACATATTACATGCAAATGTGACATACAGTTTTAATTATGAAAGCAAAGCATAATCTCCTTTTCTTTTTTGAATATATAAACACGTCTGTTGTTTTCACCTTTTTTTCTTCCTATATTATTATCTTGGACTGACAGCATGATGAGATAATTTACTGACTGAAAAAGAAAAAAGCAGTGGTAGGCACCTGTAACCCCAGCTACTCGGGAGGCTGAGGCAGAAGAACTGCTTGAACCTGGGAGGTGGAAGTTGCAGTGAGCCAAGATCGGGCCACTGCACTCCACCCTGGGCAACAGAATGAGACTCCTTCTCAAAAAAAAAAAAAAGAGGAATAGGCTTGCTATGAGTCATAAAATCATGCTATAAGTTTCCAAAGGTGGTGAGACAGCTAGTGACCTCCTTATTTCATCCTGACTTCTGAAGCAACACTTTGGGCAAATACAATCACACAAAGGAGCTCCTCAATAATTATTTGACTGATTGAAGCTGTCTGCTTCAGATCAAGTTAGTTTTCAGAATAGAGATAGACATATCTGAGCACTGGTTTGGATTCAGATTTTTTTTTAACGACTCTCCACACGACTCTTCCAGTTCTCCTTGTACATTAAACACCATCATGAGATATTCAGAACGAAATACATTGGTACTCAATTCTCTGTACCTTTGGATTTAATGGGAGGAGAGTGTTAGGATACCAGCAGTCACAATACTCCTCATCACTTCATGATACTGCCATATCTACTACTCCTAGTTTACAGAACTGTCATTTTTGACTTGACACTACCCTTATCTGAAATGAACAAGAACTTTGTACTCATATTTCAAATTAGAAAACATTTGACCAATTTAAAGGAAGTATTCCAGTTTTTATTAACACTTAATCAAATATTAATAAAAAATATGTAAACATATATCAATGAATTCGGTTATAGACGATAGGTTCTTTTTGGTTTCATTCAACATGATTTGAGTAACTTTTGTTTGCCTCTGGCCTGGGCACTAGAGATACAATCTTCCCCACCAAGACCTCCTTTGAGTTGCACCGTTGTTTTTCAATGAGACACTGATTGCATTTGGGATGGGATAATTGTTTTCTCCATATTGCAAAGTATTTAGGAACCTTCGTTTTTTTCTACTAAAACCCTATGATGCAGCACTTCATAATTTTGACTACCAAATATACCAAACATATCCTTGATGTAAGACGTGCTCCACTTGAAAACCATTACATTTGATTTTATTATGAGATAATTTGTCTAATTTCAACAACTAATTTAAGATCTAATAGGAATTGTTCCAAAACCTACCTTCATCTTGGTCCTGCATGAGAGGTTTCCTTTCTTTGTTAACACCTAATTCCTTCACCTATTTTCTGGGCTAGCATCTTAACTTCCTCACACCTGTGGAAATACGGTTTCCAGAGTGGATGATCTTTTTCTTGGAGACCAAAAGCTTTATGTCAGCTTCCTGACATGAAGACTTTTTCATTCTTCCTCCTGCAAAGCTGTCCTCTACTACTTAACTACCCACTAAGTTCCATTTCCTGTCTTAGGCAAACCTTCAATTCTCTACCAATTTTCCAAGCACTGATGAGTAGTAGGCCCTGAGTCATCAAGGAATTTCCAACTTGGTTACCAGATTTAACCACTTCCAAGATTCACTCTTTACTCCTTATGAATCATTTAGCTTTTTACTTTCTCCTCTCTAATCCTCCAGATACACATCTTCAAAATCATGTCACCTCAGTTTTATAAGAAAAATCTGCTTCATACATTTCAGTGACTGTAGAGGACCACTTCTACCTAAAATGAGAAGTGTTTTCTTTCACTCTGGTGAGAAGTTTTTCTCATAATGCAGTGATGTGTCCAAAAGCTTCAGTACGAACTCTGTTTACTAGCTGGGAAATGAAGAGCATGCCCTTTAGATTCTCTGACTAAATGTCTCTGTTTTAAATGAAGGGTAAGGCCAGGTAGTCTCTAAAACTCCTAGGAGTGTTATGAGTCTGGAAGATTACATGTTGGAAGAAGTTGAGTGATTTTTGTCTGTGAAGCAGGAAACCAGTGATACTGGTACTTTAAACTGTAGAGTGTACTGCAGATTTTGATTATATGTAGTTTTTGAGTAGTCATTGGGTTATGATGAATACTTTGAAGTATATGGAAAAACTAATATAAGAAACATGTGAAAGTGGTTTCTGCACTATACTTCCAGGAGACTTTCTAGAGTTTGATGTTTTTCCCAAATTTATTCTTCACACAGTCGAATTTTGCTGTTGTCTAAGTCCCAGGGTCCATGCAAGGCAGACAGGAAAGTACTTGAGTTGTTCAGGCTAAGGATCTTTTTTCCTGAACATAAGTCAAGGCTGAACATGACAATATGTTCCCAAATCAAATCAATTTCTTAATAGGGAAAAAAAAAAGAGAGAAATAAACAAACAATGGAACTTAGTTTTATATTCAATATTTTAAATCACTATCTTTAATCCAGTTGTGTTAAAATGATAAAGTAATTCATATTCATGTATATTTCAAACAGATTTGTATCCAAGCTGTTAAACATGTTATGACTATTCTAGTATATATTTGAACACATATCCAAAGAATCTCAGTGAATTGTCAGTTTGATAATGAAGTAAAATATTTATGGCTATAAATGAGCACTTGGAAATAGATTAATGACATAGATTAAGTGGCAAACAAAAATTTTAACTCTAACACTAAATTATTCCTTGCCATTCCTCCATGAAATCCATATTTTTATGTCCTGTAAATATCTATTTTAATTCTGAAATATTTCTTTCTAAATGTCTTTTACTGTAAAATTCAGGGAAATAGTGAAACCCCATTAAAATGATATTTGCCAGTTTAGAAACTCAGATCTCTTCTAACTATGTGGGAACTATGAGAGGTCAGTGTTTTATATGCTGACAGTGTTTTCAGTAATGATTCACTACATTGTAGGAAGATGATGATACATCATCAGTCCTTGGCTCAAACCCTCCAGTGGCCCCTCATCTCACCACAGTAAAACCAAAGCACTTACAGTAGCCTACAGGCACCAACAAGAGCTTTCTCAACTATCGGTTTCCTGACCTCTCTCCCACTCGTTTCATTCCAGCCACACTGGTTTCCGTGTACTATAATTCCTCAGACTTCACGTACTACTTTGCTTGACTAACTCTCTCACATCCTTCAAACATTTGCTTAAATATTACCTTTTTAATGAGGACAATCACTTTATCCCAGTTCCCTTACATCAATAGTCAAAATTTAGCTTACCTTGCACAATTTTTTGCTGGTTTGCAAGATATGTAATGCCTTATAAAAATGCCATATAATTTGCTTCCATATTCAATTTATTGAGTGATATCTGTCTACATTCTGATAAAATGTAAACTGTACAAAAGCAGCGTCATCTCTCTGTTTTGCTCATTGATGTGTTACAACTGCCTAACACAATGATTAGCTCAAATTAAGCACTTAATAATTTTTTAAATATAAAAGAATAGCAGGATTAGATGATGATGATGATGATGATGATGGTGATAGATTATTCTGGGGTTTGTTTTTTCATTTTTTGCACTGGGCTAAGTAATTTACTTTCATGATTGACCTAAACTTCTTCCTAAACACTATGGCATATAGATATTACAATCTTCATTCGATCAATGAGAAAACTGTGGCTTCAGAAGTCAAGGAATTTGTCTCAAGTTATACAGCTAGTGAGCTAGTAGAATGGGGACTTAAATTTAGATCTGTCAAACTTCAAGGTCTATTCCCTTACTATGCTGTAATTCCTACATATTATAATTTGGGTAAGTTACTTTCATATTTGCTTTGAATTCTAATCTATAGAGAAAATTAATTTATTTAATATGGTCAGTATATGGCATATACAGTACACAGTATAGCATATGTCCTTTAGTTAATTCATTTCATTTGTGGATGCTTTGTTAC
>NW_012110363.1:2223655-2247359 GCF_000951045.1 Mandrillus leucophaeus | reverse complement strand
CCATTCCTCCATGAAATCCATATTTTTATGTCCTGTAAATATCTATTTTAATTCTGAAATATTTCTTTCTAAATGTCTTTTACTGTAAAATTCAGGGAAATAGTGAAACCCCATTAAAATGATATTTGCCAGTTTAGAAACTCAGATCTCTTCTAACTATGTGGGAACTATGGGAGGTCAGTGTTTTATATGCTGACAGTGTTTTCAGTAATGATTCACTACATTGTAGGAAGATGATGATACATCATCAGTCCTTGGCTCAAACCCTCCAGTGGCCCCTCATCTCACCACAGTAAAACCAAAGCACTTACAGTAGCCTACAGGCACCAACAAGAGCTTTCTCAACTATCGGTTTCCTGACCTCTCTCCCACTCGTTTCATTCCAGCCACACTGGTTTCTGTGTACTATAATTCCTCAGACTTCACGTACTACTTTGCTTGACTAACTCTCTCACATCCTTCAAACATTTGCTTAAATATTACCTTTTTAATGAGGACAATCACTTTATCCCAGTTCCCTTACATCAATAGTCAAAATTTAGCTTACCTTGCACAATTTTTTGCTGGTTTGCAAGATATGTAATGCCTTATAAAAATGCCATATAATTTGCTTCCATATTCAATTTATTGAGTGATATCTGTCTACATTCTGATAAAATGTAAACTGTACAAAAGCAGCGTCATCTCTCTGTTTTGCTCATTGATGTGTTACAACTGCCTAACACAATGATTAGCTCAAATTAAGCACTTAATAATTTTTTAAATATAAAAGAATAGCAGGATTAGATGATGATGATGATGATGATGATGGTGATAGATTATTCTGGGGTTTGTTTTTTCATTTTTTGCACTGGGCTAAGTAATTTACTTTCATGATTGACCTAAACTTCTTCCTAAACACTATGGCATATAGATATTACAATCTTCATTCGATCAATGAGAAAACTGTGGCTTCAAAAGTCAAGGAATTTGTCTCAAGTTATACAGCTAGTGAGCTAGTAGAATGGGGACTTAAATTTAGATCTGTCAAACTTCAAGGTCTATTCCCTTACTATGCTGTAATTCCTACATATTATAATTTGGGTAAGTTACTTTCATATTTGCTTTGAATTCTAATCTATAGAGAAAATTAATTTATTTAATATGGTCAGTATATGGCATATACAGTACACAGTATAGCATATGTCCTTTAGTTAATTCATTTCATTTGTGGATGCTTTGTTACTCTGGCTCTTGAATTCATGAATCATTTATCCCACTTCTATTCACTATCCAAAACACTGAAAATTAATTCTTCTGAGTATCCTGGGAAAGTCTATTGACACAAATGAACTATTTGGACATGAAACAGAGAGATTAGAAACCTTTTATTAACTCAAATTGCCTGATAACACAAAGCCACAGGCAAGGAAAGTTATGGTATACGAGGAAGCAAATTGTCAAGGGAAGGAGCACAAAAGGCTAAAGGTTCCACACAGCCCACTTAAAAAGAAAATAAGTAAGAAATATAACCATTTTTATTTTTATGAGACAGAGTCTTGCTCTGTAGCCCAGGCTGGATTGCAGTGGCGTGATCTCAGCTCACTGCAACCTGTACCTTCCTGGTCCTGGTTCAGATGATTCTCCTGCCTCAGTCTCCCGAGTAGTTGGGATTACAGGCATGCGCCACCATGACCAGCTAATTTTCGTATTCGTGGTAGAGACAAGGTTTCACCATGTTGGCCAGGCTGGTCTTGAACTCTTGACCTTGTGATCTGCCCGCCTCGGCCTACCAAAGTGCTGGGATTACAGGCATCAGCCACTGCACCTGGTCAACAATTTATATTTTTTATAGTTATTTTATATTACTACCCCTTATCAACATGGGATACATGTTATGAAGAGTAGAAATGGAAAATAGGAAGAGGAAAAAAAAATATGCAAAATATGAATAATTCAATGGGAAATATTGTCATTGTAAAGTGCAGTATACATGCCAGTTAAATGTATACTCCCTAAATTTGCAACATTTTGTCTATGCACTTATTTTTTAAGAGATTGGATTTTGCTATGTTGCACACACTGGTATTGAACTCTTGGCTTCAAGCAATCCTCCCTCCTCGGCCTCCCAAAGTGTTGGGATTACAGGCATGAGTCACTATACCTGGCCAAAGTCTGCAACATTTTTAAATTGGTGAAAACATTGTATCTATCTCAAAAAGCTTTAAATGAGTCCATACTTTTAAAAATGATTAGAAACCATGCCTAATTGGCATAAATGTTTTTTATAATTATTTTTGTGATTCCAATAAACAGAAACAGATCTCTCTTTAATTTCCTATTATGGAACTCAATTGTCCATGACTGATTTGATGGCATTTCTGCTTAGTAGTGGGCAGATTCAAATCCCAGTCAATTTCAGGTTTTCATAACCTTCCTTCTTCTTTTGTTCCCCTTTGCAGTATCTGGGCATAGATGAAAACATACATGCCATTATTAAGAAAAGGATAGTTACTTATCTGAATACTATCCTGCGCATCTTAGTTGGCCTTGTACCTAGCCCCTCATGGCGTTTGGACATGCATTACATCTATACAAATATCTATGGTTTCTGCAATGGCCACAAGTTACAGCCTCCCCACACTCTGCATCTCTTCCCTTCAGACCTCAGGCCCATTCTAGTCACCAGCTCTCTCAGCACTTCTGTGATCATCATTGGAGCTCCAGAAATGACTGAATTTCCCACATACCACGAACAGTAAATGGGAATGGGGAGCATTAATCCAGGCTTGTTCTTTTCCCACTCACACAATATCACTGTTTCTATCTAATAGCATCATTCCATATGGTCATAGAGCGTCCCTCCTCTCAAAGCTCCAAACGATAGGTAGTGTACAAGGTCTGTCTCCTTTCTTATTTTCCCTGCAATATATGGTTTCTATCACCTAACTCTGGCACTCTTGGCCAAAGCCCAGGAAACGGCAATGTTGAATTTTATCTCAGGAACCAGGCAACACCTTAAATCTAGTTTCATGCCATTCAAATCTCCTAGGAAGTGTTTTGTGGACCGACCTTCCATTACTTTGCATCTTGCATCTTCTACATTCTGTGGCTAATCATTAAAATCAGTAATAGAAAAATCCTTAGTGCACTGAATAAGGTTTAGATTTTGAAACTTCATAAAAAGAATTTGGATGTATAATTCTCTTTTCTGTTTTTTTAAAGTTATGGTTGATAATTTAATATTATAAAATCATGAGTCACAGGAATGACCAGGAATAAAAAATTCATAGGATATTAATTCAAAAACTAACTCTTTGCAAGAGCACAAAAGGGGAAAGAAATTCCCATTTACTAACTACCTATTATTATTTCCCAAACTGCATGTTAAGTTTTAATGAAATATTCAACATTTATCAAAAGATCATAAGGCGAACTAAAAATCTTATTTTATTTCTTACTATGGTTGTCAACTATATTTAAATAACTCTTCTAGACATGATGGCATTCTGATTTTGGTTCCAGTGCCTTCCTTCCCCACCCATACAGCATCTTGAGATGCATTAGAAGTTACATGCCATGGTGGTCACTTTATTCCCAGCAACAGGCCTCCATTGACTATTTGCCCCCATGTGAGTTTTGCTTTGAATTACACTATAAGTCAAACTGTCAGGAGAGGAAATTTATTTGCTCCCTCATTTCCAATTATTTAATACCATCCCTTTTAAGGCTTTGATTTTGCCTGTTTTTCTATTTATTGAACTTCTTCATACAATACAGATTATGCAATCTAATCTTTCTTTACCTGTAATATTCAAATAATGCAACCTAGAACAAAATTGCCTTCATATAGGGATATCTCTAGTCCTAAAATAGATATATTTCTTTAAAAAATAGTGTAAGGAGTTTGTCAAAATTATTAAAACTTCACTGCCATTAATTTCTTTTTTTTACATGCTGGAATCTTGAAGTATGCTATGGAACCCCAGTCTTGCAATCAGGAACATGATAACCTGTTTTTAAAAATTCGTAAGACGTATATCTAGTTCCAAGTGTTTTTATTGTAAAAACATGCAATTAGAACTCCTTATCTCACTACATCAGATGATTTCCTCACTTAAAACTGTTTAGATGTTTTGGAAATTTTATTGTATCGTATGGCTGTCTTGGGGCTATCCAATCCACATATTTGTTTTTAAGGCTCTAAATATTATTGTAAAGATAATTGTTTAACTTTATTTAGCAAATTTGCAAACATATTGAGTCACGGGATTCATGATTCTCTTTCCTTCTCCCTAAATTAACTAGTGTATTGTGAAACACCCTTGGGATCTGACACCAGTGCATTACTATGTTTTGCATGCAATATTTTTTGAAGCTATTATGATAGTGACAAGAGCTTACAAATAAACTAGGACTAAATGATAAAGTAGGACTAAATTGTTACCTGTACACAGATGGATGTGATGAGTAGAATAAAATCTTTAGCAGAGATTGCCCTGAAGTAACTGGGAAGAGAAAACATGCTTAGAGTGGAAGATCTTGCTCCATTGTAGAACTTGTACTGTCTGGAGAAAGTCTAGGAGCACTTTTGTCCAAGTGTTAAAAAGAAATATAAAATAGACGAGAAGATAATGTGTGAAGTTTCTAAAAAAACAAAAAAGTTTCTCTACTTTACTTGTATTTTCTAGAACTCTCCTTGGTGATAATTCTCCATAATCTTAAAATTTCATTCCTTATATTAAAATCTTCAATATCTGCCAGATACCCAACGCTAAAATACCCCTACTTAACATGAGTATCTGGTGCAGGAGCCCTTAAAACATTGAGGCAATATCTTCTAGAAAAACATATGAAAATTCAAAGAGATGTGTTATATAGTGAACTCTAATTATTAATTGGAAGTAAATAGTTATGGTCATTGTTTAAAGAAAGTAACAGATAATTTGAGAATCAGTTCAAGATATACCCGAACTTACAAAAATGAGTATAAACTTTACTTAGAGAGACTGATGGCCCTTTCTGAAATGAGTAAGTGTGATAAATATGTAGCCCTGGGTTTTCTGCGGTTTGTAAGGTAGTGTTAACATGCAACCTTCCCCTCAGTCCATTCCTAAGCCTCCCTCTGACTCTCCACTCCAACTCGGTACAAGTCTTCTTCCATTTCTCCTACCCTAGACTTCAGTGTCACAGATGGAGTAAAGTTAAAGCGTAAAGTGTGGCTCAGAATTGGGATAAGCATTTATCTTTTGTAAATTTCTTGGTAATAAAAATTGGTAAAAATTTAGAGTCTGAATTTCAGATTACATAAAAATTGCTATATTAGAAACTTACCAAAATAGTTTTCTTACAACTATGTTAACATATCTTATAGTTCTTCCTGTGGTTTCTATCCTACCCATAACAGCATGGAAGTTACTTCTCAAAAGTCTTCTTGGCCTTCTAAGTCAGAGCTGATGGTTTCTCCTTTGAGTTCTTTTAGCACTAATGCATTGCACATGTAACATAAGACATAATGCTGGTTTCCTTCTCTTTTACAAGGAGATCAAGCTCCTTGAGACACAGAGCAGATCTTCTTTGTCTACATATTCCTCACACCTAGCACAATGCCTGTCATTTCATTGGAACTTAAAAATGTATCATATAATGATTAAATATTAGATCTATAATAGTAATAAGCCTTAACTCTCCAGGATTAAACTACTGAATTAGAAATGATTTACTTTCCAGTAACTTCAGAAATACCTATTAACTTGCTTTTGGTAAAACTAATAAGCAAACAAATACTATTCATATTTATAATATGTTATAATTTAGTTTGAAACATCATAGACATTGGTGAAAATGCACAAAGCAAATGTATGTCAGTTAACAAAATATGAATTAGGATTGTGTTAAGAAAAGATACTTCCAGTTTCCATGGTTAAGAATGTTTAATTACTTCATATGAATAAATTATCTTTAATTAGCTTCAAGTTGTATTAAAGAAAAGTACATGGATGGACTGCTATTTAAAACTAACACTAAAATTCTAAGCAAAGCTTCCTGCCATGAAATTACCAGTTTGTTCAATTGTCCTTATTGAGAATTGATAGTTCATAAGTAATCTCTTCACAATCCAAATGTTACCTGGCTAACACTTTAATCTGCCTTCCTTCCGAAAAACTGTGGCCTTCCGATAGTATTCCTTGGTTGGTCTAGTATATTAATTAGTCTATTAGTAGATGTGTTAGACTGCTTGGAAAAATAACAGGGGTCAAACTATTCACAACATATGGACCCTATTTCTAGGGTCAAATTCTACTCAAAAAGGTACCATGATATTAGCAAAAGCAATGCCTTTTGCACCTTATAAAAATTAGCTGTGAAAAGTACATTATGCTGTACTTCTAACCCGATTCTCATAACATACATAATATCAGGGCTAGTGCTTTTAATTTTAAATTACAGATTTTTAAAGAAGGCTGTTTCTCAAAATGGGTAAATTATTTCAGTTTTAAAAGCTAAAAATATATATTTGAAACTGTTACAAAGACCCACACCTTTTCTCTACACCACTCTGAGTAGAAAATGGAAGTTAGTGATGATTGAAAACAATTCTTCTTTTCATGTTCCAAACTCAGAGATATGTACTTAGGACAGACTAAGCTAAATGTTATACTATCTAAAAACCACACCACACAAGAATAACACCTTAAAGCTAGTCTAATAAATGCGTTTGTTGAATTATGGCTCAAATGTGGGATTTTCATAAGCAGTTATCCTTCCCATCCTGGCACCTCAAACATGTTATCATTTTATTTTACTATTTTATTCAAGGGTTTCATTTGTGCTGAAATTTTTAAAGACTTAGAAGGATTCTCATCTTGACACAACACTTTATTTTTTTTTTATAACTATAAAAAATAATGTTTTTATAATCCTCCGTTTTGGAGTAGAACTGTGAAAAGTAGCTTTTGACGTTTGGTATTATTGTTTGCTTTCTTTTTTTGGCAGTTGATCTTGGCATTCTAGAGTGTTTTTTCAAACATTGTAGCAATAGCATACTCTCCAGAGTTTGGCTACTGATCTAAAAGTAGGAAAGCTAGAAAGTCTCTGTGAAATTCCCTATTCGGTAATTACTCAATTTTAACTTTTTTTGGTCAAATTTTCACTCTTCATTAATTAACCATAAATATTCAAATGGTATATTATGATGTAGTGTTAACATAGAAAACATGAGGCTTTATAAGTTTTCTTAAGTTGAGTCTAGTAGCAAATGTAGAATTGGCAGAAATAATGATTTCTAATTTAAAATACTTACTGATGTTAATACATTTATAATTTGAAAAAGAAATAAAACTACCCTTAACCCAATGTATTACCCATAACACTGCATTGCTTTAAAAAATCTAGTTCAAATTTCACTCCACATTATAGCCTTTATTTTTCCTCTTACTCAGTTTGTATTAATCATTAATTATACTTCAATGCCTTATTTAATAGAATAATTATGAAGTGCCACCTTTGTTCACTGGTTTTTGGGGATAATTTCATTAAAAATATAATGAGGAATAGACTGTATCTCGACAAGATATGGGACTAATCATATATGCCTTTGTTTCTGGAGATATTTATTTTAGTGCAAGTTGTTTATTTGTTAATTGGTCTAATCCTGGATCTATAAAATGTTCCCAAACAATGCATGGTAAAAATTAGGAATTTTTGTAAAATATAAATGAATTTATTTCAAACAGAAGTAATAATTGCAAATAAACTATGCCCATTAAGTATATAAACTCACATACATGTTTATACAACCTTGTTAGTTAGGTACTCCGTTTTACAGATGAGTAACCAAGGCTTGGAAAGTTTAAAACAATTGCGCAAATTCCTATAGCTACTAAATTCATGAGCTAACAAAAGAACACAGTTCTAACAAAAACAGAAGAACCTGATAGGTAGGAACATGCATATCACATGTATGGGTTATTCAGAAATATAAGTTTAACAGTACTGTGCATGACTGTGTCACAAATTTTTATATGACTTTGGATAAGCTACTCACTGAGATTCAATACCCACATCCATAAAATGAAAATATAATTCAGCCAAATCCAATTAAAACAAAGTTTTAGAGGACATAAATTTGGTGCAAAGTAATTATGACAATGATGGTAAGCACTAAAAACAACACTTGGCAACAAAATGAGTTCACACAAGTGAATATTTAAACATGTTAGTGTTCCAAAACTCTCTGTTACTCCTTTCCTGTCAATAGCGCTGCTGCTTATGAATTACAGCAGCATGCAATTATGAGACCATGGAAGCCTCAAAAAACCCTGAGCCCGGGAAACTCCTGTCAGACATAACAAGTATGTACTTGAACACTACTAAAGAAATAACAAACCTGAGGTTCTTCTTCAGTTTGAGAGAAAATACTTTCAAAATAGTCTGGATTGTCTGCATAAACTTGATCAGTTTCTATTTTAGCTGATTTTATAATTATATTGATATAAAAACAATTAAATTTAGTGTACAAGAAAAAGACAAAATAGCTCATATCCAGTGTGACAAAATCTACCTAGTCCTTGGGCCCTACGAGAAGGATGGCAATATATACACTCCAGTGTTTTTCTTCTAAATCTTAACCAACCTCTGGTTTTCTTCCATTTTTTGCCACAGCTACCCAAATGTCTAGGTAACTATTTATTTCCTTAACACTCCCCAAGCACAAACAAAACCCCCTCTGTTGATTTCTAACACCACCCTCCAGAAAATAAAATAATTAGAGACACTGAATTTTATTAAAGTCTTTTTCAAAACATACTAGAATATTAAAGTAATTCACAAATAAAACTATAAAACATAAAAAGTGAAGAGACTGGCTTAAATAGTACAAGCATGCAATCTAAAAATGACATAGAAATCTGATAATTTCTAGAATAATCATTTCATTCTAAAAATGAGAAATGTATATTTCACAAATAAATTGGCTTTTATGTGAAATAGAAATCTTAGAAAAATAAAAATAAGAAAATGCACTAAAATGTGTAGAAAAGAATCATGCTTGCTCATAGTTGGCAGCATCAGGGAAAATATGTGAAATATGGAATTTCACATATTTTACATATTTGAGGAACCTCAAATAAGGAATTTGAGGTTCAGAAATGTGTCCTGTACCCTGAACAATAAAGCTGTGATTGTATTAGCAAAATGAAGTAGAGAATTAATGGCATCATATAGACAATAATTTCAATAACCTATAGTTTCAATGTTCTAATAATAAGAAGTGGCCATGCACACAAATGTATTTTTATCATCATGAAAGTATTGAGTTGAAATACTCATCCTGGGAATAGCTGTGGGTTCTAACAATGAACATTGGATTAGCAGCAACCACTGGTTTGTTCATTCAAATGCTACCTATTGAACTCCTATGTGCTAAGGCACTAGATAGTAAACAAGTGAGACAACCATGGCAGTCATACCAATTATTTCCTAGAAGATAAACAAGAAAATAAACAAAGCAACATCAGATAGTTAAAAAAATATATAGTGTATAACTAAAATGGGTGATATTGAAGAGAGTGTTGCGGGAAGACAGAGACCCCAGAACAGAGGGACCGGCTGGAACCACGGCAGAAGAACATAAATTGTGAAGATTTCATGGACATTTATCAATTCCCTAATAATACTTTCATAATTTCTTATGCCTATCTTTATTTTAATCTTTTAATCCTGTTACCTTTGTAAGCTGAGGATGTACGTCACCTCAGGACCACTGTGATGATTGTGTTAACTGTACAAATTGACCATAAAACATGTGTGTTTGAACAATATGAAATCAGTGCACCTTGAAAACGAACAGGCTAACAGCGATTTTCAGGAAACAAGGGAAGACAACCGTAAGGTCTGACTGTTTGCGGGATCAGGCAGAATAGAGCCATATTTTTCTTCTTGCAGAGAGCCTATAAACGGACATGCAAGGAGGAGAGACATCACTAAATTCTTTTCCTAGCAAGGAATATCAATAATATTCCTAGGAAAGAAATCGCATTTCTGGGGTGAGGTCTACAAATGGCCACTCTGGGAGTGCCTGTCTTATGTGGTTGAGATAAGGACTAAAATATGCCCTGGTCTCCTGCAGTACCCTCAGACTTATTAGGGTGGGGGAAAAACCACTCCTTGGTAAATCTGAGGTCAGACTGGTTCTCTGCTCTCGAACCCTGTTTTCTGTTGTTTAAGATGTTTATGAAGACAATACGCGCACAGCTGAACATATAACTTTATCAGGAGTTTTTGATTTTGCCCTTTGCCTTGTGATATTTTCTTGGTCGTTTGACTTGTGATCTTTGGCCTCAGAAGCATGTGATCTTTGTTATCCTTTTTGCCCTTTGAAGCATGTGATCTTTGTGACCTACTCCCTGTTCCTGCACCCCCTCTCCTTTTGAAGTCCTTAATAAAAACCTGCTGATTTTGCAGCTCAGGTAGGCATCACAGTCCTACCGATATGTGATGTCACCCCCGGAGGCCCAGCTGTAAAATTCCTCTCTTTGTACTCTTTCTCTTTATTTCTCAGCTGGCCGACACTTATGGAAAATAGAAAGAATCTACATTGAAATACTGGGGGTGGGTTGCCCCAATAAGAGAGTAAGTGGAAAGAGTTATAAATTAAGATAATATGTTCAGGGAAACCTTCTTTCATGAAGTGCCACTTGACCAGACACCTAAAAAACAAGGAGATAATAGTCCCTAAATCTATGAACAGAATTGTTTAACAGAGTTAAAAAAGAAAAAAAACAACCAGGAGAGGGGTACGATGGCAGGAGTGTGACCATAACATATTGAAAGAACAAACAGGTTGGCATTTCTGGAGCATCATGCACTAGAGTGAGTGTGAAATGAAGTCTAAGTGGAGGAAGGGGAGCTTAATTCCACTGAGGGCACTGAACATACTCTACATGATTCAACTCTGAATTCATTTTACTTGCTCTATAATGCTACAAATGGTCAACTTGAGTAAGTGTTGGAAATGCACTTAGAAGAATGTATATTCCACCATTACTAAGAATCATGTCATCTGTATACGCTAAATCATCTGTTTAGCTTGTTGTTCAGATCATCTGTCTCTGTTTTGAATGGGAATCTGTGTCAGTATCTGGTTGAAAGCAGCACACCAGAACTTCCAACAAAGGTTGATGCTTTCTTATTTCTTCTTTTACTTTGGTCACTTTTTGGTCATTGTTGTTTTGCCATTAAAAGTAATGGCAGCCGGGTGCAGTGGCTCATGCCTGTAATCCTAGCACTTTGGGAGCCCGAGACAGGCCAATCATGAGGTCAGGAGTTTGAGACCAGCCTGACCAACATGGTGAAACCCCGTCTCTACTAAAAATACAAAAATTAGTTGGGTGTGGCGGCACAAAACTGTAATCCCAGCTACTCAGGAGGCTGAGGCAGGAGAATCACTTGAACCCAGGAGGCGGGGGTTGCAGTGAGCTGAGATCTCACCACTGCACTCCAGCCTGTGCAACAGAGCCAGACTCCCATCTCAAAAAAACAAACAAACAAACAAAACAGTAATAGCAAAATTGCAATTACTTTTGTACCAACCTAATATATTGTGAGGCTATATTATTAGGTAAATACAAATTGAGATCCTGGAGGGCAGTTACAACTTTCTTGAATATTTACCCTTGTATTTTTATGAACATTTCTTTTTTATCTCTAGTAATGTTTGTCTGAAATTAATAGCTACATTAGCACTCTATGGCTTACATAAAATATATATTCTATTTTAAAAATTTTTACTTCTCTGTATTCCTAGATTTAAAGTGTTATATGTAGCATGCAAGTTTTATTTTATCCAATGTGATAATATTTACCTTTTAATTGGAGTATTTGTTCTATTTACATTTAAGGTAAATACTGGGTTATGTGTGTTTATATCTGTCATGTTGCCATTTGCTTTCTACTTTCCCCACATTTACTATATTTCTATCTCTTTCACTTTCTTTTGTATTAGCGAAGTAATACAAATTGAAGCTTTTAATTTATATATATCTCACACAAATTTGAAATTGTAACACATAGAACAAAATCATGTAACCAGAGCCAGGTCAAAAATCAAAATATTACCAGCACCTCAGAAGCTCCCCTTTGTAACTCTTTCCAGTAACTATCTCCATGCCTGTAACCACTATCCTGATTTCTAAAGTGTTGATTAGTGCTATCTCTTTTTAAACTTTATATACATAGATGCATGTGTGTGTGTGTGTATGTGTGTGTATATATATATATATATACACACACGCATATGGCTTTTTCTTTTGTGTTTGGCTTCCTTTGTTCAAATAATGTCTGTAAAATTTATCTTTGTTTTAGTATGTTGTAATTTTTTCATTTTCATGCAATGATTAGTATTCAATTGTGTGAAAATACCAGTTATTTTATCCATGTCACAGTGATGGGCATTTGATTAATTTCCAGTTTTTGGTAGTATACATAGTGCTGCTCTGAACTCTGCATTTGTTATTTACCGAATACATTTATATATGTATTTTTGATGGAGTTATAGATAGGAGTGGATACTGGGTAATAGGAGAACTAGTACTTTTACTAGATACTGCTAACAATTTCCAATATGAATGTAATCGTATCAGTGAAAGGGGATAGATTTTCTAGTTGCTGTTTTTTTGGTCTTTTATTTTCTTCTTTATGAAGTCTCTGTCCAAGTTTTTAGCTTTTTTACTGTGTTGCCAGTGTCATGATTTAATTATTTAAATTGATATATCAAATTGTATTTATTTTATAGTGCACAACATTTTGAAATATATATATATATATATACACACACACATTCTGGAATTACTAAGTATGACTAATTAACATACGAGTTACCTCAATAGTTATCATTTTTCTGTGGTGAGAACATGTAACATCCACTCTCTTAGCATTTTCAAGAATACAGTATATTATTATTAACTATAGTCACCATATTGTACAATAGATCTCTTGAGCTTATTTCTCCTATTTAACTGAAATTTTATATACTTTGACTAGCATTTCCCCAACAACGCTCACTCCTCAACTGCCCGAGAACCTGCTAACCACCATTCTACTCTCCTGCTCAATGAGATCAATGTTCTCAAATTCTACACGCGAGTATGATCAGGCAGTATTTGTGTTTTTGTGCCTGGCTTATTGCACTTAACATAATGTCCTCCAGGTTCATCCATGTTGTCACAAATGGCAGGATTTTCTTCTTTTTTTAAGGCTGGATATTATTCCACTGTGCATGTATACCACATTTTTTTAATCCATTCATCTATGGTTGGTCACCTGGGTTGACTCCATATCTTAGCTATTGTGAAGTGTGACAATGAACATGGGAGTGTAGATATCTCTTTGATCAACTGAGTTCATTTTTCTTTTTGGAAATATACCTAGTAGTGGGATTGCTGAATTTTATGATAATTTTATTTTTGAGAAATTTCCATACTGTTTTCCATACTTGTTGTACTAATTTACCTTTCCACTAACAGTGTGCAAGCATTCCCTTTCGTCCATGTCCCTGCCCACACTTGTTATTGTTTGTCTTTTTGATAATGACCGTTCTAACAGGTACAAAGTGATATCTCATTGTGATTTTTCATTTGCATTTTCCTGAAAATAAGACATGTTGAACAATTTTTCATATATCTATTGGCTATTTGTATGTCTTCTTTTGAGAAATGTCTATTCAGATCATTTGCCCATGTGTTTTTCTTTCTTTCTTTTAACTTTTATTTTAAGTTCTGGGGTACATGATTACATAGGTAAACTAGTGTCATGGGGGTTTGTTGTATAGATTATTTCATCACCCAGCATTAGTTATTTTTCCTGATCCTCTCCCTCTGCCCACCCTCGAAGTTCTGAAAGGCCCCAGTGTGCATTGTTCCCCTCTATGTGCCCATGTGTTCTCATCATTTAGCTCCCACTTGTAAGTGAAGGCACGCAGTATTGGTTTCTGTTCCTGTGTTGGTTTACTAAGAATAATGGCCTCCACTTCCATCCATACCCCTGCAAAGGACATGATCTTATTCTTTTTATGGCTGCATAATATTCCCTAGTATATGTGTACCATGTTTTCTTTATCCAGTCTATCATTGATGGGCATTTGGTTGATTCCATGTCTTTTCTATTGTGAATGGTGCTGCAATGAACATATGTGTGCATGTGTCTTTATAATAGAATGATTTGCATTCCTTTGAGTATATACCCAGGAATGGATTGTTGGGTCAAATGGTATTTCTGTCTCTAGACGTTTGAGGAAGTACCATACTGTCTTCCACAATGGCTGAACTAATTTACACTCCCACCCACAGTGTACAAGCATTCCTTTTTCTCCACATCCTTGCCAGCATCTGTTATTTTTTGACTTTTTGATAATAGTAATTCTGACTGGTGTTAGATGGAATCTCATTGTGGTTTTGATTTGCATTTCTCTGATGATCACTGATGCTGAACTTTTCATCATGTGATTTTATTATGTTGTTTTTTTTGCTATTGAGTTGAGTTCTTTATACATTATAGATATTAACTCCTTATTAGATAAATATTTTGCAAATATTTTCTATCATTCTACAAGTTGCATCTTCACTCTGCTAGTTGTTTCCTTTGCTGTGCAGAATTTTTTACTTTGATGCAATTGCATTTGTCTATTTTAACTTTTGTTACCTGTGCTTTTGGGGTCATATCTAAAAAACAATTGCCCAGAATAATGTCACGGAGTTTTCCTCAGTATTTTCTTCTACTAGTTTCATAGTTTAACGTTTTACATTTACATAGTTAATCCATTTTGAGTTGATTTTTGTATATGGTGTGAGATAATGATCTAATTTCATTCTTCTGCATATGGATATCCGGTTCACCCAAGATAAGTTTTCTATCCTTCCCCATTCTGTGTCCTGACACCATCAAACATCAATTGACCACAGATGCATGACCTTATTTCTGGGTTTTCCGTTTTATTTCATTGGTCTGTATGTCTGCTTTTACGCCAGCCCTGTGCTATTTCGTTTACTATATGGAATCAAATACACACTTTGTATTACATTGTGAAGACTGGTAGTGTGACACTTCCAGCTTTGTTCTTTTTGCTCAAGATTATTTTGGCTAGTCGAGGTCTTTTGTGATTCAATACACATTTAGGATGTTTTTTCTATTTCTGTGAAGAATGTCATTGGTATTTTGTTAGGAATTACATAGAATTTGTTCATTGCTTTGGATGATATGAACACTTCAGCAATATTAATCTTTCCAATCTATCAAGAAATTCTTCAGTTTCTTTGATCAGTGTCTTAAAGTTTTCGGTGTAAATATCTTTCACCTCCTTGGTTAAATTTATTTTAAATATTTTATTTTTACGTAGCTTTTGCCAATGGGATTTTTTAAATTGATTTCTTTTCTAGCTAATTCGTTGTTAGTGTATTAATCTTCTATCCCAGACGTTTTGGTGTTTCTGGTTCTCTGCTCTTTGGATAAGTAAGAAATTAATTGAAGGAAATACAATTTTTCATCAATAGTCTTCATATGAAGCCTATTAGTGCCTCAGAGAACATGGAATTTAAAATATAGCAGGATGATAACACTGCATAAAAAGTATTTACTTTATAAAACAAACTCCATTTAATTGACAGATGAAGCTTCCTTCTGTGAGATATTGGTCATGACTTAAAACACATATATACATATGAGATAAAATTTAAAGGCGTAAATTAATCATGATAGTGTTTTTTTAATTAAAATATTGTTTTATGGTTTGACTGACATTTTTTAACTCAAGAAGAAAGTAAAAAGAAAATATGGTCTTTTTTACTTTTCTGAAGCAAGAGCTGAAAGAAATCCTCTCTAAATGAGATATTAGCCTTCCCTTCAGAATACCTTATCGGTGTAACATAATGCTATGCAGTATACTGTAGATATGGCAATTTTAGCCAAACTATTTCTAACTAACATTTCTTTGAAAAATTATGAACTATCAACCAAACTCAGTAATTAGCAGAACTTCCAACCAGACATATTGATTCTATAGTTCAAAAATAGAGCTGAGTAACAGAAGTTATCTGTGATAATTAAAATTAATATTTATCATCATTTTGTCAGATTATGTATTCTGACATCATATTCATGTATGTAACATATTAATACAGTATATGATGTATACCTTAGAAGCAAGATTTTTTACTCCTACTGAAAATTATTTGTTAACCTCATTATTTAACAAATATAAAACTTAAGGGACATATGGGTTTTATATCTATTTCATATTGAGCTAGAATCATAATTACAGAATATTTAATAAAATATATTCTGATCTGGAGGAATATAGTATATTACACAATTTGAGAGGCAACTTTACTTCATATTTGGCTCTCTGAGTAGGTGAGGGAACTGCATAGCCTTGGGGCTCAGCAATAGTGAGGTCACTCCAAGGCGAGGCCAAATCCCACCGGGCCCAGACAAGGTAGGAAAAATATGACCATACATTAGCAACTTCTGATCTCTAACAGCAGAATCCAGCAGCCTAATGTTTTATGTCCAAGAAACAGCTTGTGCTGGTGTTATATTTTCCTCCAATGTGGTCTTGAGGTCTTTCTCTTGATAGTGGCCTTAATCCAAGATACCCACTCTCTAGGAGTGCTTGGGCCAGGAAGAGAGTTAGGTTCACACGTGTTGATCAGGTGAGACATAGCGGAGGCAGCAGAACAAAATATAAATGAATGGCTTGAAACAACATAAGCAATCTTTATTCCTTTAGATCCCAGAGAGGAGAGGCCATTATGCCTCACAGGGCCAGTGGGAAAGGAAGAGTTATCTGGGACACACATGCTCAACCAGCTGGTGGGAAGCAAGACAGGAAGAAAGAGCAAGAGACCAGAGAGTCAAAGCTTTTATTGGGTTCCAAAGCATTACCCAAGCAGGTTTCCTGAAGAGAACTCTAAACAGTGAGTTTAAAGCGAGCAGGTACAAGTTCCAGGAGATCACACTGTGACTGACAGGAGGTCACTGTGGCATATCTATGCAGTCCGTGTGGGGTACAAGGGTCTGTGGGGTGAGTCAAATGGGCTGTTTCTAGCTGTCCCATAGGGATGTGGTCATCAAAAAAGCAGCTGTGAAAGACAGATATCTGGATCCGACACACTGAAGAACTGGGAGGAGTTAGAGAGATGTAAACTACATCAAGGGTAACTCCTGTTTCTGGTATGAGAAAGTCCAATTTAGATTTAGAATAAAGGCCTAGGCAACATAGGATGATAAGAATCCACTACAGCTACTCTAATCCAGAGAGGATGGAGGTTCTAGAGGAAGCTGTGTGTACTGGAGATTCCTTCTCCCCAAGTTGATGACAGCCGATGACATTCATTAGGTCATTATAAATATGCATATTTATATGTATATTTACATATAAATAACCTGTATAACCTGTATTTTCTCTCTGCATCACTGTAATATGTGCCAAAAATTTAAAGTCTGATATGCAGTTTAACACTGATCTCCTATTATTAAATGCAAGTTGAAGGTTTTCCCTCAGATTACGTGAAGAATTGTATTCTCCCTTTATATGTATATGTATGATAATATTGCTAGTTATCCAATAATGTTATTGTGAAAAAAAATTACAAATAGGGGCCGAGGCGGATGGATCACGAGGTCAGGAGATCGAGACCGTCTTGGCGAACACGGTGAAACCCCGTCTCTACTAAAAATACAAAAAAATTAGCCGGGCATGGTGGCGGACGCCTGTAGTCCCAGCTTCTAAGGAGGCTGAGGCAGGAGAATGGTGTGAACCTGGGAGGCGGAGCTTGCAGTGAGCCGAGATTGCGCCACTGCACTCCAGCCTGGGCGACAGAGCGAGACCCCGTATCAAAAAAAAAAAAAAACTAAATAAAAAAAGAAATTACGAATAGGATATTTAGCCATAATTTTCAAAGGATGATACGTGGAGACTACATCAGAATTGGCTAATTATTCAATAATAGTGTAAACAACTTGGTCCTACCCCTGTCTACTAAATCATAATCTCCGAGAAGAGTCTAGTCATTTGTATTTCTAACCAATTCACAGGTGGAAGTTATGCACAATAAAGTTTGAGGAATACTTGCAGATTTAGGTGATTAATTTAAGTGCTAGATTATTATATATCAGATATCAAAAGAATACTTGGTATGAAATAAATTTTAAAATAAATAGAATTTCATTTTTCAATAAATAATATCAGTACCATTAAACTTGACATTTGGAATACAACTTTTGAGTTTGAAACTCATACAAAAACTTGCAAATGCTTTATACTTTTTCCTTTCCTAAATAACATCCTCTCGTTCCAAGGATGTAAAATATTTTGACATAAAATCAGTATATAGAATAATTTGTTTCAGCAATAAAAAAATCACAGGAAATTTAGGGACAGAAGGTTATTTACATTATCTCTACCAATTATGTAATTTCACAGAGAACAAGACAAACTGGCAGTTAAATGCTTCAATAGAATAGCAGTTGGAAAAAAGCCGATGTTTGAACCTACACTTAGTGATATCTTACCTATTCTCCATTGTCTTCCTTCTACACTACTATACCACTCTCTGGTTTTTTTTCTCACATGATGAATATCTTCTAATCAAATCACAATATGGCCTCAAACAATATATGACTAAAGTATTTTGAGGAACAGATTGGATGTATGGTCTGATTTTATCCATGCACTATTGCACGTAGGAACTTCTAACTGAAGTTAGTGCTCAACCTCCGCTGTGAATAAGAAAAAAAACTGAAAATAACACAACTCTCCCTACAGATATAAATCACCCAGAACACTATTTCTGGATATTAAGTCAAATTCTCTCTATTCTTTCTATTCAAATAAAACAATTAGAATAAGCATGAGAAAAATGAAGTTGGAAAAAAAAAAAAAAAAACACAGAAAGTGTTGTCTTTATTCAAAGAAAGCCAAACCTATTTTCAACATTATTTCTGTCTGGCAGAATAGATTGTGTGTGTGTATTTTCTTTAAAATATGTAAAGAGTAAATCTGAGACCCAAATTTTGTATGGTTAAATATGGGAGACTGACAATGTGTTTTCCTCCACTGATTGTGCAGCCCCTCTAAATGAGAGTGAGCATGCACAAAATATGCATAAAATATGAAGCGCACATAGAATAGTTGAGACAATGAAGTCAGAGAAGTTATTTTTAGAAACCAGAAAGTAGATGGACAAGTGGTAACATATTTAGGAAACTAGAGGAAGCTGTGTCCTAACTCTATTTTGATGTGTCCCCAACCTTCATAGTTTTTATTCTTGTCAGTGCAGCAAATATCTTCATTATTTGGCCATTGTGATCCTTTTCCATTGGCTCCTGTGTACTTTAAATAAGACCTCAGTAGCTCTGAAAGCTTCTTTATTTTCTGATTTATGGAGCTCAGTCAAGTCCATTTTACATGCTTTCTGTCTCTAACCTGAAAGCTCTTTCTCTAAAGAGTCTTGGTCACTTTGAGTGGGAAAGAAATATTCAGAGATCATAATCTGGGCACCCAGTGTGATCATTTTGGCTGAGTCTGCTCACTTCACCCCAGAGTAATTCTATCAATAATGTTGGTTTAGTATGACCCAGTTTCAGGTTCATTCTTCTCAAAGCAGTCTTGCCATTTGACTCTTCTCTCATTCTTGGATGTTCTATTTATTTCTCTTGGTTGAGTATAATGCTTTCAAGAATATGTATCTGTGCCCCACAAAGTTTTGAGATCTGACAATTGAATGATATCATTGTCATGTTTTTAGAAACTCTAAATATTCAGTGTCCCGAAGTGTGACACATGAGACATTATCAACAGAATTTGGAAAATAATTTAATATGATGCTGTCACTGTCTAACATTCTTGGTTAAGAGTGGAGAAAGATTATTTTTAGCTGCCATAATGTTAGCGTTGATGACAGGACAAGAGAGTTTATGGTTATTTGTATTCTCACAGCAAACTTTATACTACTTACTTCTTAATAAAAGTTTCCATTTTCGTGTGTGTATTGTGAAGCCTAATTGTTAACCAAGTACACTATGACTTCTAATCATATTTCCAAAGGTATGATTGAAAAATAGATACTTAGAAGGCATAACACATATAATACCTCCTTAAAGGCAGTTTTCAACCTATTTCAGGAGACAAACATAATACTAAAACAAGATCTAAGAAAAAACACACAGAATAGACGAAGCTGTGAAATAATATAACAGATATATCATTTATATGTAATTTTAGAAGAGAAATAAATTTGAGCAAGAAATCATCCATTCATTTATATATTCATTCACGTATTTACATATCTTTTTCCAAAGACATTGAAGATATTTATAGAAATGCATACAGTATAAATATAAAAAGAACTACAATGTCTACAATTGTACAGGGAATAAGAAGATTGAAAAGAAATTTGGCAACAAGTATTAATCACTTTAGAAATATGAGTAACTTATGAACTGAGACTTTAACTTTCATTAATTTAGATTAATAATATGAAGTTAAATATTTAGCAATTAAGATGCTTGACACAATGGTCTTCATCATAGTAGTAACTTGGTAATCATTAAACACAGCATAAATGTTCAACTGTATAAAAATACTTCAATTAAATAATGATTATTCATATGAAATATTGTGAAACCACTAAATATTGTATATTAAAAGAATATTTAATAACCTAAAAAGTATCATGTTAATTTTCAAAAGCAAATTTAAAATTATATTTTAACACAAATATTGCTTAAATAATTATAAAAACAACTCATTTTAAAAAGTAATGTAAATAGATCCAAATATTCGAAGTAGTTATTTCTGGATGCTTATTTACAAGTAATTTAACATTTTTACACTATTTCCTCTATTTTTCAATTATTTTTTACAATAATTTCCTTTTGCAGCATTACTTTTCTGTGAGATAAACTTTTATTTTACCATTAAATTGTAATATATGCAAAAATTAAAAGATATCTGATAAAAAAAGGGTAAGTATGGGACAGCAAAATTAATTGAAACATGTATCAAGTTAGAGTAGTAAGCAGTCTGCCTGAAAGTATTTCATAACCGCTAAAATGGACCACAGATTCACGCTTGGAGTTTCTGGTAACAAGGTAAACATAGACACAAAACCTGTGCCTATATGATTGGCAGTATGAGTAACTTAAAAGCAGACCAGATACTCAGAGGAAACACAATTGTCCTGCCTAATGGGGTTTAAGAGCCCTTCTGTTGGTCTTTAGAAAAGGATACTGAGTTATATTGTCAAAGGGAATAGACAGGAAGTTTTTGTTAAACAGACAGGGTTTCAAGTAAACCTTTAGTTTTGAATATTTGAATAGGTAGAGAGGAAACAGGAGAGACACATTCCAGACAGAGAAAACAACAAGAACGGAACCATAAAGTGCTGAAGGAGCTCAACATGTTTTAGTCATTTAAGATGACAAAAGTACAGGGCTTATATTGGAAGGCTGTTGATAAAGTATGACATGCACGTGTCAGATATGAGGCTCTTGGGGAGAACTAGCCAAGATGGAGATAGGAAGAGACGTGTGGGGCCGGGGTGGCAAGCATTAGGATCTGTTGGGGAGAAGGAGTGTGTTTCAGTCCAGTATTTCAGAGAAGTGTTGGTTACACTTAGAAGGAAGGAAGAGACTCAAACAAAAGTCAATGTTGTATATTTAGAAAGAAAATGTTGTAATAGCATAATAAGAGTTACTAATTCTTCACCTTTAAGTAGTGCCAGAAGTTTTGATGAACATGTCTTTAATCTTTACAACTTTTCAGTGAGGCATTTTTATTCACATTGATAAGGGCATTACGTGGTTATCTGCTCAAGACTGTACAAGAGGTAAATGGTAAATGCGAGTAAAATTACTGTTCTAACAGTTCTAATGTTTATATTCATTTCTCTCTGCACAGCATTACAGCTAAAAGTGCAGGCTCTGGATTCAGATACCTGGATTTAAAAATTGGCTCATTAGCTATTAGTACTTCTTGGTATCTCTATTTTCTCCTCTTGTAAATGAGTATGATAACATATCCCACAAGTCAATTTTGAAGACTAAATGATTCATTGCTCATAACATATTTGAAACAGCACCTGGCACCTAGCACTTAGCTTTCATTATGCTTTTCTGTTTCTTCTCACCTTGAGTCAAATGTAATGGAAAATATAGAAAAATAACATTGTAATTCATTCATGGGAAAAAAAATCTAATATTTTAGACCTTATAAATCTTAAGGGGAAAAATGAGTTCTTCAAACCTAGAACACAGTGCCTCTCCAAAATTAAACTGTGTAGATAATAAAGTTTTTGGAAAGCTCTTCAAAGTTTTACCTTAACATTCAGATAACTGATTTGAGGATCAGAGACACTCTATTATTCATAGAAGAGTATGTGGTATTCTCAAACATTATGTAAGATCCTAATAACATATTTGGAAATTACAATTACCTGCATTGAAATTTTCTTACTGACAAACTTCAGAAGGTGCTCCATCCTTATCCTCAATGAAAGTATTTATTCATCATTCTGCAGCAATTATGATATTGCTTACATACTAATTCAGTATAGATTGGCCATTTTCTGCCTTAATCCCAGCACTTTGGGAGGCCGAGGTGGGTGGATCACGAGGTCAGGAGATCGAGACCGTACTGGCTAATACAGTGAAACCCCATCTCCACTAAAAATACAAAAAATTAGCCTGGCATGGTGGCGGGCGCCTGTAGTTCCAGCTACTCGGGAAGCTGAGGCAGGAGAATGGCGTGAACCCGGGAGATGGAGCTGGCAGTGAGTGGAGATCGTGCCACTGCACTCCAGTCTGGGCCACAGAGCAAGACTCCATCTCAAAAAAATAAAAAATAAAAAAAAAAAACAAACAAAAAAACACGTACACTTTATAACATAGACTAGCAGGTTTGGACATCATCTAAGTTTATAGTAAGATTTTTCTGAAAGGATATACATATATATATATACTTCATATAGTTTTCACTCTCTATACAAACAATACACTGTAGTGCATTGAGCCTTTTTCAAATTATCATTCAACTACTCAAGCATGAGTCATTCAATGGAACTTTAAAAATCAAGTTTTCCTTTTATAATTTACATGAAAATTCTCCGTATTGCAGAAAACAAAAACAAAAACAAACTACTCTGTTTCAGGACTCTACATGTTCTATTTAATTTCTAAGTGTGGTGGTGGCAGGGTAGGGACAGCTTAAAATAATTCCACACTTTCTTATGCATTATATTGCAGGTTGAATTATCTGCTCATCTCTAGCGGATGGAAGAAACTAAGAACAACAACAACAGCAACAAAAATACAGAAAAAAGGGTCTGATCTGACAGGCTGATTGCTTTGAAGTAAGAAAAGATAATCCCGATTCAATGGAAATATAAGGAAACCTATGATGGAACGGTTTTGTTCGTACCAAATAAGTTATACTTCAGTATTTAACCTTTCATTTTAACTTTCTAACCACAAACTGGAACAAAAGGCTAAAAAGCTATGTGTAAACCAAAAAAGAAAGACAGAGTAATCAAGAGAGGAGCAGTTGTGATAAATGGAGTGTGGTAAACTGTATCAGAAACTGCCCCTTTCCAGTCATTTTTCCCAAGATGAACCTTGAGATGGGTAAAGATCTTGCAGTTTGTTCTGATTCTTTCCTTCCTTCCTTCCTTCCTTC